>NC_086317.1:477048930-477248930 GCF_036172605.1 Pelobates fuscus
TAGCAGCTACCTGACCTGATAATATCCTTTAATCAGATGACAAATTTATTAATTATCTGCTGTCCTGAGTCATAGCAATATTTCAATGCAAAGTACTGACGAACTAATTTTCTGATGGCTCAGTAACTAGTACAGTGTACAGATAATGTTAAGTATACAATGTATACGTGCCGTCGTAATACTTCAGTGATAAATAAAAGTGAATTTATCTCCTCTGCATTTACTCTCAATATATTGCTTAAATCATTCTGCTTTCATTATCTCACCCCATTATATTCCTTTTTTGTTAATCCCCTCTTCCCCCAATATATTCCCTCACCTGTATAGTTCCCCGTTACTTCCATTAGGAGAGACCCTCCCCATGCTTCAACCAATTGTAATTGTTCCATCATTGTCACAGCCTACATGTCCCATATCGGACACAATTAACATTTTCTTTATGACAGATAAATTATGCTGAGTTGTGTGATCTGTAAACTTCCAGAACATCTCCTCGGCGTCCAATTTTCAATGTCATCATTGACGTATTTTCGTAACTGTGCTTGGCTGTAGGAGTGATCGCTTTGTATGAGTAACGGTTTCAAATACCAACACAGACAACTGATCGATTATACTGTATTTCTTTTCATATTATAGAAGAAAAATCATAAATAAAAACATAATAGATGTCAAGACACAGAACAAAAAACAGTAATGTACATCACGCAAGATGTGCAGAAAAAACTTTGCTTCCAAAACAACATGACAGGTTTGTACCCCATAAAATGGGAGTAGACAAGGAGCGAAGAAACCTGTTTCCTGATAGCAATAGATGTAACTGATTTGGTGTTCAGTAGAAGAGTGGAATAAAATCTCTGCTATTAAAGTGTGTGATAATGATCATGAAGGCAAAGGGGGTGGCAGTATGAATCCAGCATTGTTCGGGACCTCAAAACAGTCAACCATAAGACAACCTACTCCTCAAGTCCACCTACTTGATAGACATGTTTGCCATTAAATAAAATAAAAACACAAATAGAGCACACTCAAAAATACAGTTTCAAATCTTACAAGGATACTTAAAATAATCTATCTTAAACAAATGAACATCGGGATATGGTCACACTGTATGGCCTCATCATGTTTAAGTCTAACAATGCTGACAAAGTAGTCCGATGTTGGTGGGTCCTACCAGGTCAGGGACTCGGCCCCCTGGGGCCCGCTTCTAATCCCACCCACAGGGTCCACCTCCAAATCCCGCCCACAGGAATACACACACAGACACAAAAACACACACTGATACAAAAGGACACAGACACACACAAAGATACATACTAACAGACACACATACTGAAACAGAAATATACGTTGTGATCCTTGTTAGTAGATAGCACGGTCCTCTAGGGCAAAAACATGCACAGTCCTTGTATTTTCATATAATTCAGGCACTTTATTTGTAAGTCCACACAGGAGACAGCAGCAAATGAAAACATAAATATAACAGGTTTCCCCTTTAAACAAAAACCTAGCTCGTCTGAGCACTGACTCACTTCAGGTTCCCTATCTCTCAGGGTTTAAACTGGAACAAAACCATATTGGTTTCACCAACCTAGTTCTTTGTCTGCTCTCAGCACTCCCAGTGCTCCAAGACAGCCTTGACTGCTTCACTTTCTGCACTCCCAGTGCTCCAAGCCAGCCTTGACTGCTTCCCTTTCTGCACTCCCAGTGCTCCAAGCCAGCCTTGACTGCTTCACTTTCTGCACTCCCAGTGCACACAGTCTCCTTGACTCTCTCTCACACTGAAGAGAACAGCCTCTCTCCTACCTGCTTCCTGGGAGGAAGCCAGCAATCCCCCTGTACCTGCCTAGCAGGGAGTGGTTTATTCCCACTGCTACAGCTGATTATCTGCAGCTGAGCAGTGAGTTGGAGACAGTCCAAAAAAACCTGGCCTGGATCTTTGTCTCCCAAGAAAACCACTAAACTGTGGAGTGGAGCATTGGCCCACCCTTCTCTCCAAATGCTCCACCCCAGGGGCCCATAACTAAACAAAGCTTTGTGTTGTGCAACACACAAACTATACGTACTTCCCCTGGGGTTAAAAGGCCTCTCTGCCTTCACTTTATCACAACGCATATAGGCATACGTACTGACACACACATACTGAGACATACACACATATACAGACACACAGGCATACATAGTGACAGATAGACACATACTAACATACATACAGACACACATGCATGAGAACTTACACATACATACACACACCGACATTACATACATACACGCAGACATACATTCATTCATACTGGCATACATAAAGACATACTGACATACACACAGACATACATACACACATACACACAGACATACACACATACACACAGACATACTGACATACTGACATACACACAGACATACTGACATACACACAGACATACTGACATACACACAGACATACTGACATACACACAGACATACAGACATACTGACATACACACAGACATTCTGACATACACACAGACATACTGACATACACACAGACATACTGACATACATACAGACATACTGACATACACACAGACATTCTGACATACACACAGACATTCTGACATACAGACATTCTGACATACAGACAGACATACTGACATGCATACAGACATACAGACATACTGACATACACACAGACATACTGGCATACACAGACATTCTGACATACATACTGACATACATACAGACATACTGACATACACACAGACATTCTGACATACACACAGACATACTGACATGCATACAGACATACTGACATACACACAGACATACTGACATAAACACAGACATACTGACATACACACAGACATACTGACATACACACATACATTCTGACATACATACAGACATTCTGACATACACACAGACATTCTGACATACACACAGACATTCTGACATACACACAGACATTCTGACATACACACAGACATACTGACATGCATACAGACATACTGACATACACACAGACATACTGACATAAACACAGACATACTGACATACACACAGACATACTGACATACACACATACATTCTGACATACATACAGACATTCTGACATACACACAGACATTCTGACATACACACAGACATTCTGACATACACACAGACATTCTGACATACACACAGACATACTGACATGCATACAGACATACTGACATACATACAGACATTCTGACATACACACAGACATTCTGACATACAGACAGACATACTGACATGCATACAGACATACAGACATACTGACATACACACAGACATACTGGCATACACAGACATTCTGACATACATACTGACATACATACAGACATACTGACATACATACAGACATTCTGACATACATACAGACATTCTGACATACACACAGACATTCTGACATACACACAGACATACTGACATGCATACAGACATACTGACATACACACAGACATACTGACATAAACACAGACATACTGACATACACACATACATACTGACATACACACATACATTCTGACATACATACAGACATACTGACATACATACAGACATTCTGACATACACACAGACATTCTGACATACACACAGACATACTGACATGCATACAGACATACTGACATACACACAGACATACTGACATACACACAGACATTCTGACATACACACAGACATTCTGACATGCATACAGACATACAGACATACTGACATACACACAGACATTCTGACATACACACAGACATTCTGACATACACACAGACATACTGACATACACACAGACATACTGACATACACACAGACATACTGACATACACATACACACAGACATTCTGACATACACACAGACATACTGACATGCATACAGACATACAGACATACTGACATACACACAGACATACTGGCATACACAGACATTCTGACATACATACTGACATACATACAGACATACTGACATACATACAGACATTCTGACATACACACAGACATTCTGACATACACACAGACATACTGACATGCATACAGACATACTGACATACACACAGACATACTGACATAAACACAGACATACTGACATACACACAGACATACTGACATACACACATACATTCTGACATACATACAGACATACTGACATACACACAGACATGCTGACATACATACAGACATACTGACATAAACACAGGCATACTGACATAAACACAGACATACTGACATACACACAGACATACACACAGACATACTGACATACACACAGACATTCTGACATACGCACAGACATTCTGACATACACACAGACATACTGACATAAACACAGACACACTGACATACACATAGACATTCTGACATACATACAGACATACTGACATACACACAGACATATTGACATAAACACAGACATACTGACATACACACAGACATTCTGACATACACAGACATTCTGACATACATACAGACATACTGACATACAGACATTCTGACATAGATACATACTAACATAAACAAATACAGCAAATTTCTCTTACCTTTTTTTGCAGGTGGACGGCTGTGGCTGATGGGAGTCGGCGTGGCTCCAGCGGCGGTTGTGACGGCCACTTCCTCCCAGCAGTACTTTGCGGCTGATATTTTTTTAAAAGGGCCCGGTCGCGCTATTGCACGGCCGCAGCGCTGACCGGGCCCCTGAATATACAGGGCCCATCGGGTGGCCCTAAGTGAGTGGGGCACCCGATGGGCCCCATTAGCATGCGCTACATGTGGGGTCCGGGCGGCCGGGCCCCCCAGGGCCACCGGGCCCGTGACAACCATTATGGTTGTCACCCCTTGATGGCGGCCCTGGTCCTACACTAATCTTATGGGCGATAAACGTGCTAACTAAAATACTTACTGTAAAAACTACTTCAAGACGATCTACTCAAATTGTTTTTTTTTTGTAGTCACATTTCACAAAGGACTAATGCAAGATCTGGAACTAATTTATTGCATGTGTGCACACTCTTCCCTTAATGTAAATTTTCTTTACCGCAGCAAAACTGTTAAGAAATGCATGTTTTGGGGGCTGCTCTAGGTCCCTTCTTTAGCATTTTATTACAGGCCTTCAACCCGGGTTGAGAAGCTTTACCTGTCCAGCTGTTGGTAGTTATAGTAATGTGGGAATTGTAAAAGTTATCATAATATACTACATGCCTACATGCACCGAGGTCCATCTTATGGTTGCAGTCAGCATGCCCTTGGTTTGACCTTCACAGTTCAATAGCTTCACAAATACATAACCTCACCAGACACATCATTAAAAATGCAAAGATAAAACGAGCAAGCACGCCGCATATATACAGCCATTTTATCTATATTAAGTGTATGTAAGGTGAGAATGCATCTCTTTTACCAACATCAGATATATATATGATCCATATTATTCACACGTGGAGATGATTGGCACATGTACATATTTCTATTGTGAGCTATGTACTATAACATGCAGTCTATTGAGTATATGCTATTGTCTTGGCAGCTGGTGCTGACTGCACGTGAGATTGGTTATTATCTGCGAATAAAATACTTCTGTCCCAGCAAGATACAAAAGGTGAATTATTAATAACTTTTTACACACGAATGAACTTTTCATGTAAACAGCTGAGTTTGGAAATAAAAAGCCTTAGGTGGATGCTCTTAACTTTTATCTGGAACACAGTACAGGAAAACAAAGACAGGATACACACACAATAACCAGAAAACACATTGTTACAATACCCAATATGTACCATATCCAGAAACGTGTTGTGTTTTATTACAGAATATGTACAATATCCAGAAAAAACATTGTTTTAATGCACAATATATACCATAGCCAGAAAACACGTTACATTTTATTACATAATTTGAATGCAGGCGTGCATCTGTGTGTAGTTTTTTTTTTTTTTTTTTAATACAGTGGTGTGTTTATATATAATGGTGGTGTTCTAATACTTAGGTGTGTTTGAGTTTTGAATACAGGGGTGTATTTGTGTGGAGTGTTGGCAAGATGCTGAGATGTATGCACATACATACTCACATATACACACACTGATACACTTGCAGATATATAGACATACAGATGCACACTGACAGATACACAGACACACACTGACACACATGAAGATACACAGACACACAGCTACACACACACAGATACATACTCACACATGTAGTGTATGTTTTTTGTGTAGCCGATGCAGTGTGTTTGTGTAGTGGATGCAGTATGTGTTTGTGTAGTGCATATAGTGTGTGTAGTGGATACAGTTTGTGTTTGTCTAGTCTAGTGGATGCAGTGTGTGTTGTGTGGGATAGGTACTTGGAAAAGCAGATTTTTAGTACGCCACTGTTTACAGTTGATCTTTTTGGGTACTGCCTCCAAAACTCATTGCAGAATCAAACCACAATGACTACATTTTGACAACCACTTGTAATTATTAATTGGGTTTTTTGATCTTTACAGGTTATTCACCAAGGACCAAATCTGGTCTGGATTAGCAACATGTAGTTAAAATAAACAAATATCAACTGAATATGAAGTCAGTAAAAAGGTTCTCATAATTGGAATCAGTATCAGCAGACATGAAAACTGTTGAGTCTCAATTACACATTTCTTGTCCCTAGTTTGATATCACTTTGATGGCCCTAGTGCATCTATACTCCATGATATGGAGGGAGTCTAACTTTCTTTGAGTATGACACTTCTCTAGAATTATACAGACAACTTTAATGTGTTAGATTTGTCATCATCAAGACACCCCATAACATCCCTAGCTCCCCATAACATCTCCAGCACCCAATAACATCTCTAGCTCCCAATAACATCTCCATCTCCCCATAACATCTCCATCTCCCCATAACATCTCCAACTCCCTATAACATCTCCAGCTTCCCATAACATATCTAGCTCCCTATAACATCTCCAGCTTCCCATAACATATACAGCTTCCCAAAACATCTCCATCTCCCTATAACATATACAGCTTCCCATAACATCTCCATCTTCCAATAACATCTCCAGCTTCCCATAACATCTCCAACTCCCTATAACATCCCCAGCTCCCCATAACATCTCCAGCTTCCCATAACATCTCCATCTCCCTATAACATCTCCAGATTCCCATAACATCTCCATATAACATCTCCATCTCCCTATAACATCTCCAGCTCCCCATAACATCTCCAGCTTCCCATTACATCTCCATCTCCCTATAACATCTCCAGATTCCCATAACATCTCCATCTCCCTATAACATCTCCAGCTTCCCATAACATCTCCAGCTTCCCATAACATCTCCAGCTTCCCATAACATCTCCAGCTTCCCATAACATCTCCATCTCCCTATAACATCTCCAGCTTCCCATAACATCTCCAGCTTCCCATAACATCTCCATCCCCATAACATCTCCATCCCCCCATAACATCTGCATCCCCCATAACATCTCCATCCCCCATAACATCTCCATCTCCCCATAATATCTCCAGCTTCCCATGAAATCTCCAGCTTCCCATAACATCTCTATCTCCCTATAACATATACAGCTTCCCATAACATCTCCAGCTTCCCATAACATCTCCAGCTTCCCATAACATCTCCATCCCCCCATAACATCTCCATCTCCCCATAATATCTCCAGCTTCCCATAACATGTCTAACTTCCCATAACATCTCCATTTCCAATAACATCGCCAGCTTCCCATAACATATCCAGCTTCCCATAACATCTCTAGCTCCCTATAACATCTCCAGCTTCCCATAACATATACAGCTTCCGATAACATCTCCATCTCCCTATAACGGCTCCAGCTTCCTATAACATCTCCATCCCCCCATGACATCTCCAGCTCCCCATAACATCTCCAGCTCCCCATAACATCTCCAGCTTCCCATAATATCTCCAGCTTCCCATGAAATCTCCAGCTTCCCATAACATCTCCATCTCCCTATAACATATACAGCTTCCCATAACATCTCCAGCTTCCCATAACATCTCCAGCTTCCCATAACATCTCCATCCCCCCATAATATCTCCAGCTTACCATAACATGTCTAACTTCCCATAACATCTCCATTTCCAATAACATCGCCAGCTTCCCATAACATATCCAGCTTCCCATAACATCTCTAGCTCCCTATAACATCTCCAGCTTCCCATAACATATACAGCTTCCGATAACATCTCCACCTCCCTATAACGGCTCCAGCTTCCTATAACATCTCCATCCCCCCATGACATCTCCAACTCCCTATAACATCTCCATCTCCCTATAACATCTCCAGCTCCCCATAACATCTCCAGCTCCCCATAATATCTCCAGCTTCCCATGAAATCTCCAGTTTCCCATAACATCTCCATCTCCCTATAACATATCCAGCTTCCCATAACATCTCTAGCTCCCTATAACATCTCCAGCTTCCCATAACATATACAGCTTCCGATAACAATTCCATCTCCCTATAACGGCTCCAGCTTCCTATAACATCTCCATCCCCCCATGACATCTCCAACTCCCTATAACATCTCCATCTCCCTATAACATCTCCAGCTCCCCATAACATCTCCAGCTCCCCATAACATCTCCAGCTCCCCATAACATATCCAGCTCCCCATAACATTTCCAGCTTCCCATAACATCTCCATCTCCCTATAACATATACAGCTTCTCATAACATATACAGCTTCCCATAACATCTCCATGACATCTCCAGCTTCCCATAACATCTCCATCTCCCTATAACATCTCCAGCATCCCATAACATCTCCATCTCCCTATAACAGCCCCAGCTTCCCATAACATCTCCAGCTTCCCATAACATCTTCATCCCCTCATGACATCTCCAGCTTCCCAGAACATCTCCATCTCCCTATAACATATACAGCTTCCCATAATATCTCCATCTCCCTATAACATATACAGCTTCCCATAACATCTCCAACTCCCTATAACATCTCCAACTCCCTATAACATCTCCAGCTTCACAATGTTTATTATCCACATCTTCAATTATTTCCTTGTATTATTTTATTGTTTCTTAATTAATTATAATTCTCTATTATTATGATTCTTTGGCTCAGGACTTGTTACTGTTTGTGCCTGTTCATATACTAATCTGTGTCTCTGCCCTACTGTTACTCCATATGATTCCTGATTTGTGATACTTTGTAATATAGGGAGTGCAGAATTATTAGGCAAATTAGTATTTTGACCACATCATCCTCTTTATGCATGTTGTCTTACTCCAAGCTGTATAGGCTCGAAATCCTACTACCAATTAAGCATATTAGGTGATGTGCATCTCTGTAATGAGAAGGGGTGTGGTCTAATGACATCAACACCCTATATCAGGTGTGCATAATTATTAGGCAACTTCCTTTCCTTTGGCAAAATGGGTCAAAAGAAGGACTTGACAGGCTCAGAAAAGTCAAAAATAGTGAGATATCTTGCAGAGGGATGCAGCACTCTTAAAACTGCAAAGCTTCTGAAGCGTGATCATCGAACAATCAAGAGTTTCATTCAAAATAGTCAACAGGGTCTCAAGAAGCGTGTGGAGAAACCAAGGCGCAAAATAACTGCCCATGAACTGAGAAAAGTCAAGCGTGCAGCTGCCAAGATTTGGCCATATTTCAGAGCTGCAACATCACTGGAGTGCCCAAAAGCACAAGGTGTGCAATACTCAGAGACATGGCCAAGGTAAGAAAGGCTGAAAGACGACCACCACTGAACAAGACACACAAGCTGAAACGTCAAGACTGGGCCAAGAAATATCTCAAGACTGATTTTTCTAAGGTTTTATGGACTGATGAAATGAGAGTGAGTCTTGATGGGCCAGATGGATGGGCCCATGGCTGGATTGGTAAAGGGCAGAGAGCTCCAGTCCGACTCAGACGCCAGCAAGGTGGAGGTGGAGTACTGGTTTGGGCTGGTATCATCAAAGATGAGCTTGTGGGGCCTTTTCGGGTTGAGGATGGAGTCAAGCTCAACTCCCAGTCCTACTGCCAGTTTCTGGAAGACACCTTCTTCAAGCAGTGGTACAGGAAGAAGTCTGCATCCTTCAAGAAAAACATGATTTTCATGCAGGACAATGCTCCATCACACGCGTCCAAGTACTCCACAGCGTGGCTGGCAAGAAAGGGTATAAAAGAAGAAAATATAATGGCATGGCCTCCTTGTTCACCTGATCTGAACCCCATTGAGAACCTGTGGTCCATCATCAAATGTGAGATTTACAAGGAGGGAAAACAGTACACCTCTCTGAACAGTGTCTGGGAGGCTGTGGTTGCTGCTGCACGCAATGTTGATGGTGAACAGATTAAAACACTGACAGAATCCATGGATGGCAGGCTTTTGAGTGTCCTTGCAAAGAAAGGTGGCTATATTGGTCACTGATTTGTTTTTGTTTTGTTTTTGAATGTCAGAAATGTATATTTGTGAATGTTGAGATGTTATATTGGTTTCACTGGTAAAAATAAATAATTGAAATGGGTATATATTTGTTTTTTGTTAAGTTGCCTAATAATTATGCACAGTAATAGTCACCTGCACACACAGATATCCCCCTAAAATAGCTAAAACTAAAAACAAACTAAAAACTACTTCCAAAAATATTCAGCTTTGATATTAATGAGTTTTTTGGGTTCATTGAGAACATGGTTGTTGTTCAATAATAAAATTAATCCTCAAAAATACAACTTGCCTAATAATTCTGCACTCCCTGTATATTTTGACTCTTAATAAAAATTTATATAAAAAAGTCCTCATGTTAGGATGCAGCTTGTATTATAGTGATGGACAAGGCCGAGGGATGGACTGCAAGAAAGGGACTCATTGTATCCCCCAGGTAAGCAGTCTTGGACAGGCAAGGAGAGCTTGCTGGGGTACGCTGATGGACAATGTGGACCTGTTTGGACTCAAACACTGACATTAGCGGGTTCTCCATCCAGGCCTATCCTCACTGATCCAGCTACCAAACCTTTCCAGAGGCTTCAGAAAGAATGTTCGCGAGATAAAATAACCATTATATTGATACAACTAGAACCTCGAACCAGGAGACATCAGAAAAAAAATCACAGAAAATAGCAAAGGATTTCTACGCGTAATAATATTAATTAAAGTGGTATAGACCCAATTACTTCACAATACTTGTCACGCTAATCCTCAAACTGACATAAAACATCTTCCTCTCTCTCTTCCAGTATTATTTCTATCCTCTCTCTTTCCCACTCTTTTTCCTCTCTTTCATTTTCTGCTATGTTTCTCTCCCTCTCTCTCTCAGTCTCCTTGCAGGAACAATTACATGAGTTTCCTGCCTCTGTCTGGGATCTGCTTAGATATAACAAATGGTCGTTGCTGCCCTAGTTAACCATCTGGCGCAGTTGTTTCAGTCCATATGTGCATTTGGATTGAAAATAAAAATTGGAGTCTAGAAGTTGACTGAGAGCAGTGAATGGATTCACCTTAAATAGTCTCTCCAATAAATTATCTAATATAATATGAAATCAGTTTTCAATGTTGGGACAGACATATACAGCAATTTAGAATTTATATACTGTATATATATTAGCCCCTTTAACACCAGTAACATGTCACCATCATGATGTAAAGGGATTTTCCTAGCCAGTGGTCTGTAAAGTGTTAATCAATGATACTTATATAACGTTTAAAATGTCCTCGGACAACTTGCCGGACGAACTCGTTTATCCTAAAACAGACTTCATTGATGAAAGGGGACATTTTGGGGACGGTGCACAGTCAGGAATGGAAGCAGTGAAGCACTCACTCTGTGACAAGATGGGACCTGATCCGTGATGCAGAGTTAGAAGGTTTAACCTCACGGCAGTCCAGGAGTGCTATACACAAACAGTGCCCATGTCAGACCTTCCGGCATTCGCTAACCGTGGACTTCCGGGTTCTCGGAGCGCGGCCACTCCCCCTCCTATGACGTGGTCGTTCCCAGGGTTCATAGAGAGTCCGCGTCAACACCACAGTGCTTGATCAACTCGAAAGCTCCCGCGAACTTCAAACTGAATAATTACTTCTACTGTGTATCGGACCCGGACTGTTTAATCATTTACCCTCCTTCTCCTCTCCTACGACCTCGGACTGTTTTTGGATATTCTCTCGCCTGCTGCAACCTCGATTTCTCTCTGGAATCTCCATCACCAATTTGGATTATCACTCCTTCATAAGTTAAGTAAACCAGATTGGCTCAACCTTAATATATAACAATCCTAAATCTAAGTGGTTCGCTATCTGCTCCACATCAACTCATAATCTTGTTTCCAACACCTACTTATTAATTATCTGCATCCTAAATTGGAACTTCTCGCTGGTTGTGTTAAAATTACCTTATCCTAAAACAACTTCAAACACCGCTGCTGGTTATAACCTGCCAGGAATTAAAGAGACAGTTCAATTTGATTATCTTTTTTAATTAAAGTAATAAAGTTATCAAACTCAGAAATCTGCAGTTGTTTCCATCTTATCAACAATTGAGCGTTACAGATTGATCAAGCCTAATTAATGGATACAGCAGATCTCACTTCTGAAATCACCAGATTAAACCAAAGGGTGGATACTCTCACTCAAGGCATGCAAGATCTACAGATCACCAATGAAAGAATCCTTACTTATGTAAGGGACTTGCAAACCCATACTCCTCACACAGTTACACACTCGGCTAGTGACCCTGCTGTCTCCAACCCCGAAAAATTCTCTGGAGACAGGTCCCAATACCGAGAGTTCATCAATTCCTGCAAGTTGTTGATTGCATTAAAACCCCGATCATATCCCACAGAAAGATCTAAAGTTTGTTCTGTTATTTCATTTTTGAGAGGTGAACCCATGGCCTGGGCTCATTCCTTTCTTGAGAATGATGATCCCATATTGGATTCTCTGGATGAATTCTTTGAAGCCATGTCTCTCCTTTACGAAGACCCAAACAAACAAGCGACTGCAGATTTAACCATTAGAACACTGCAGCAAAGAAACCGGCCTGTTGAAGATTACATTGCTGAATTCAAACGATGGGCACCTGAAACTCAGTGGAATGACATAACTCTACGTAACCAGTTCCGTATTGGGTTATCTGAAGCTGTCAAAGATGAGCTCTCCAGAACTGAACTACCTACTACACTAAATACACTTATTCAACTGTCAATCAGTATCGACAGAAGACTTAGGGAAAGAAAAGCTGAGAAATCACTCACTAGCTCTCTATGGAAAAAACCCTTCACCTCTTCAAAGGCACCGGAGAAACCTATAACTCCCGCTGAACCTATGGAAATAGGGGTTGTGAGAAGTCCTCTTACTCCAGAAGAGAGAACCAGAAGAAGACAACTGAACCTCTGCATGTACTGTGCTTCGCAAGAACATGTGGTCCCAGACTGTCCCCTATTGAAACGTCCAAGAGGCGGTAAGCATGGTTCTACCACGACTATAATGAGTGTACTTCCTTCTAAACCAACCTCTCATTTCTCCTCTGTCTCTCTCATATTACAGTGGGACAAAGAAAGAATTACGACTAAGGCCATTATTGATTCCGGTGCTAATGGGGTGTTCCTGGACTCATCCTTTGTTACAAAAAATAAAATTCCTTGTGTTCAAAAACGTAATTCCGTCTCTGTCAGAGTTATTGATGGCTCCTTAATCTCCTCGGGGCCCATTCGCCTTGAAACTGTCCCTTTAAGGACTACTACTAATTATGTCCATTCTGAATTTCTTGTTTTTGATGTCATAAATTCTCCTCTTTATCCTATAATATTAGGGATAGACTGGTTACGGACTCACAACCCACTTATTACCTGGGCTCCTTTCTCTCTCACGTTTAACTCTGCATATTGCCAGAAAACATGTCTACAACACATCCCCATTTTGCATGTTACTAGGGAATCCACTATACCTTCCAGCTATTTGGAGTTCGCTGATGTGTTCAGTAAAAAGGAAGCAGAGACACTTCCTCCTCATCGACCCTATGATTGTCCGATTGACCTTGTTCCTGGTGCTCCTATCCCTTTTGGACATATTTATCCCCTCTCTGAATCAGAGCTAAAAACCCTCAAGGAATACCTAGATGAAAACCTCCGGAAGGGGTTCATTAGACCTTCCTGTTCACCAGCCGCTTCCAGCATGTTTTTTGTAAGAAACAAGGACCAGACTATTCGGCCAATCATCGATTACAGGTCTTTAAATAAAATAACTATCAAGAATCGTTACCCTCTTCCCCTGATCAATGAGTTGATTGAAAGATTAAGAACAGCTACCATCTACACTAAACTTGACCTTCGTGGGGCATATAACCTTGTTAGAATCAAAGCCAATGATGAATGGAAAACGGCGTTCAGAACCCGATATGGTCTTTACGAATATCTTGTCATGCCCTTCGGGCTATGTAACGCCCCTGCAACCTTTCAGCATTTCATTAACGATATCTTCCGAGATCTCCTAGACGTTTGTGTCATCATTTACTTAGATGATATTCTCATCTACTCCAACAACCTTGAAGAACACAGAAAACACGTGAGATGGGTATTATCCAGATTAAGAACACACAAATTATACGCAAAACCAGAAAAATGTATATTTGAAGTCAATGAAATCACTTTTTTGGGATATGTTATCTCCCCTCATTCAATAAGTATGGATACCTCCAAAATAGATTGCATTGTCAACTGGTCTACTCCTACTAATACTAAAGACTTACAACGTTTTCTGGGATTTGCCAACTTCTATAGGAAGTTCATTAAAAACTACTCCAAGGTTGCTCATCCCCTCAACCTGCTCAATAGCAGTAAACGGTCCTTTGCTTGGAACGAAGAGGCTCAAGCAGCCTTTGATGAATTAAAACGGAGATTCACAAGTGCACCCATTCTTCAACTACCTAATCCTGCTTTTCTCTACGTCATGGAAACGGATGCTTCTGATACAGCTATCGGGGCTGTCCTCTCTCAACACCAAACGCCTCAAGATCCTCTCCATCCAGTAGCTTTTTTTTCACGATCCTTGTCTCCTGCTGAACGAAATTATCCTGTAGGAGAAAAAGAATTATTAAGTATTAAAGCTGCATTCGAAAACTGGCGTCACATACTTGAAGACACACACACTCCTGTAATTGTTTATACCGACCATAGGAACCTTGAATATCTTCATTCCAACAAAACACTCTCTGCCAGACAAGTACGCTGGAATCTTTTCTTTTCCCGTTTCAATTTTCAAATCATCTACAGACCTGGATCCAGAAATAAAAAGGCAGATGCCCTGTCCAGAATTCACCAAGATCTTCCTGTAAACGAAACTCAACCTCCTAAAATCATAGGTATTATTTCGTCATTAACTGATGATATTAAACATCTCAAAGAAGAAGATCTTGAACTTCCCAAACAAGGCAATCTATCAAAAAAGGACGGTTTGTACTACTTCAAAGACAGGTTATACATTCCTCCCTTGTTTAGGAATAAAATACTCTCCTTGATTCATGATTCCCCTCTGGCTGGTCATCCTGGTACAAGAAAAACACTGGAGCTGTCTAAAAGATATTACTGGTGGCCTCGCCAGGACAGAACCATAGAATCCTATGTCAAAAACTGTCCAACCTGTCTGAGATCAAAATCTGACCATCATCCACCATTCGGTCAATTACTGAGCCTACCTGTTCCAGAAAGACCTTGGCAGTCCATCTCAATGGATTTCTTGGTAGAACTCCCTCCTTCGCAACATCATACCACCATTCTGGTAGTGGTAGACCGTTTCACCAAGATGTCCCATTTTATTCCTTTAAAGAAATTACCCTCTTCATCTGAACTTGCAAAAGTATTCATCAACAACATCGTGAAACTTCATGGTCTTCCTGAAGAAATCATATCAGACAGAGGAACACAGTTCACCTCCAAATTCTGGAATGAGATGTGTTCCTCCCTCAACATTCAACGTAAATTATCTTCAGCCTATCATCCTCAAACCAACGGACAAACAGAGAGAGTTAACCAATGTCTTGAACAATACTTGCGATGTTATTGCTCTCATTTACAAGATGATTGGATCACGTGGTTACCAATGGCAGAGTTCTCATACAACAACTCGGTACACTCTAGTAGCAAAATGACTCCATTCTTCTCAAATTTTGGATTCCATCCTTCTTCATTCCCCGATCAAGGACTTCCTTCTTCTAATCCATACGTCTCCAACCATAACTCGTTCATGTCTGCCCTCTTCCTCAGGTTACGTGATAACCTTAAAAATGCATCATCTGCTCAGAAAAAGTTTTTCGATACTGGTAGACGACCTTCCCCTACTTACAAGGTTGGTGATCTAGTATGGCTCTCTTCAAAAAACATTGTTACCAACCGTCCCTCAAAGAAACTAGGTTCACTCTTCCTTGGCCCTTTTCGTATATTGTCACTCATCAACGAAAACGTGGTTAGATTGAAACTTCCACCTACCATGAAGCTGCATCCAGTCTTCCATGTGTCGTTGCTTAAACCACACCACTCCGACCCTTTCATGAGGGATGTTCATACCACTCCTGATCCCATTCTGGTACAAGGTGAAGAGGAATACGAGGTTCAGAGGATTCTCGACTCACGAATCCATCGTGGTTCCTTACAATATCTTGTCCGGTGGAGGGGCTACGGAGTTGACGAAGACTCATGGGTGTCGTCCTCCGCGGTGCACGCTCGTCGACTTATCAACGCGTACCATGCTCGCTACCCATCCAGACCTCGTTGACAGCATCCGGTGGCTGCTTCTTATGAGGGGGGTTCTGTCAGACCTTCCGGCATTCGCTAACCGTGGACTTCCGGGTTCTCGGAGCGCGGCCACTCCCCCTCCTATGACGTGGTCGTTCCCAGGGTTCATAGAGAGTCCGCGTCAACACCACAGTGCTTGATCAACTCGAAAGCTCCCGCGAACTTCAAACTGAATAATTACTTCTACTGTGTATCGGACCCGGACTGTTTAATCATTTACCCTCCTTCTCCTCTCCTACGACCTCGGACTGTTTTTGGATATTCTCTCGCCTGCTGCAACCTCGATTTCTCTCTGGAATCTCCATCACCAATTTGGATTATCACTCCTTCATAAGTTAAGTAAACCAGATTGGCTCAACCTTAATATATAACAATCCTAAATCTAAGTGGTTCGCTATCTGCTCCACATCAACTCATAATCTTGTTTCCAACACCTACTTATTAATTATCTGCATCCTAAATTGGAACTTCTCGCTGGTTGTGTTAAAATTACCTTATCCTAAAACAACTTCAAACACCGCTGCTGGTTATAACCTGCCAGGAATTAAAGAGACAGTTCAATTTGATTATCTTTTTTAATTAAAGTAATAAAGTTATCAAACTCAGAAATCTGCAGTTGTTTCCATCTTATCAACAATTGAGCGTTACAGCCCAATTCAACCATCAAAACCGTCAGCATGTCAGCTCCAACCCTTATTTATTCCAGAGCTGGGTTAATCATATGAGGAGCTCAGGTTCCCGCCTCGGGAGCCGGGTTAGACAGGTACCCCTTTCACCATTACTGTGTGGATAATGAAGGGGCCCCAGACAGATGACCTGCTTAGGGCCCTTAAGATCTTAATCCTTCTTTATTTAATTGCACTTTACCGAACACACACCCATCCTTCACTATAATAAATACTAAAAGGGTTATTTACTAAACTAAGAATTCAAGGTGATTACAAAGTGAATTTTAAATTGAAGGCCAGAGTAGTCAAACTAAGAGCATAGCTGATTTAGAGATTTTTTTAATTTTGACTATTTTGACCCTCACGTGACACTATAGTCACCAGAATAACTACTTATTGCATTTAGTGAGTAGAATCATTCTCTTCAGGTTTTTTGCAGTAAACACTATTCGTTTCAGAGAAAATGCAGTGCTTACATTACAGCCTAGGGATACTCCACTGGCCACTCCTCAGATGGCTGCTAGAGGTGCTTCCTGGGGCAGTGCTGCACAGTGTGACTGACATGAGAGAGGTGGAGACACTGAACTTTCCTCATAGAGATGCATTGATTCTGTGGGAAAGCAATGGAATGGCAGAGATCAGTAAGGAGCAAGGCGCAGCTAGCCACTGCGAGACCGGCGCGGTACTGGAAAAATGTGAGTAAAATGCCTATTTAACCCCTTAAGGACCAAACTTCTGGAATAAAAGGGAATCATGACGTGTCACACACGTCATGTGTCCTTAAGGGGTTAAAGGGTGGCAAGAGGGGCTGGTAACCTGAATAGTGATTTTACCACTATAGTGTCAGGAATACATGTTTTCTCCTTTAAGTGGAACTCAATATAGAACACAAACACACTGTATTTTACTCATAAAATTGGTATAGTTGTGAAAAAAGAAAACGACAATGGTGCAATATAAAACACTGATGTACTAAAGTAGTATTAAACTTTGACTCCCGTGTACCAGAACCCAGGTCCTGGCTCAGGGAATATCAATTTTTTTTGACAGAGGGCTCTTTTGATCAGAACAGATATCCTGCCTTGTTGGTAATACTAAACCTTATCTGTCTTTTATTAGATACACAGTATATCACAAGCAATGAAAGTACAGTCATAGTGTAATACTCTAATATTGCATGACTGAAATTCAATAAATGTTTTTCAATCACAATGAAGTTACTGAGACTCACGCTAAGCATGCCTGCTGATAGCCGGGGATTCATATAGATTTTTTTTATTATTGCAGTAAAGTTTTTACTTTTTCCAAATCGACCTGATTTCCATTGGAGTAACCCGGATATCCCCAATCATATTTACTAGCAAGCTCTGGGCAAACAATTCCTGTGTTTGTTAAAAGTACTATAAAACACACAGATATTATGTCTAGAAGAAAATGGTTGTTAATGGCCCATTTGCTGCAATGGTAATAAATTGTAATAATGGTGTTGTCTAATAATTGGGTTAATTTAACACGTAATTCGACATTAATAATGTTGTCAGATCCAATAAGGCCTTGTTCATATGAGCTTGCAATCTACTAGGAAGGGTTATTATGGTAAAAATGTTTCCAAATAATATTAAATTAAATCTGCAGACTTTCTTGCTGGTTTGACACAAGGATACAGTTTCTCAGATTAGAATGAATGCGTTATCTTGCAGAGGCTGACATACCTGAGTCACACAGGGCCATCCATGGCTACAGTATAAAGGACTATGTGATGTTTGATAAGAGAGCTGCTGATATAGTAGCAAGTAGATATCAGTCTCTGTTTGAACAAGTTTCTGGGACTGGATTTTAACCTAGCGTGTACTAATCGTAGAGCTTTCTTTACAGAGTATTGCACTAATGCCCAGACTTCGAAACACGTCATGTAAGAGCAGGGAGACTTTGGACCCCAGTTCCAGCCATTTGGGCAATCATACTCTCTGTGCACAGTACAGTCCTGCCGAGGCTGCCGTCCATTATGGCTATAGAATTTGCGCCACGTTCTGTTCCCTTAGAGAGGAGGCTGCAGACAGCCGCCGTTGTCCAGTGGGTGTACTCTTTCCTGGCACTCGGTAAGGATGCAAACTTTCTTTCGGTTTTGTTTTAACCCCTAATTGACCAAAGGCACAGTATGTATGCATGATTTAAAGAGATCTGCCTGGTCCCTTGTCGTGAAGAGTTCAACATATTGAAAAAAGAATGGAGAAAGCTCCTTGTGTAGCTAACACCTCCGGAACTCAAATGGTTAAGTAGCACGCAAAAAGCGATCTGTTTGGTTTATTCGTCAGTTAACGTTTGTTTCAAAGGATGATCAACTTTGTCCAAATTCTCCCATGACTGAAACTGTGTACGGAGGTGTGAATGAGAGTGAGTGTGAGGTTTGTGCACTGTACAGGTAGCTGCAGAGATCTCACAGATAGTTGAAGATTTTAGGCCAAGCTGAAAAACAGCTGAGCTTCAGAATTTTGCAGATTGGCATTTTCTGATCTCAAATGGATAATTCTCTTGTCAATTCTTCACAATTCCAATTTTCACAGATAAACCCCAGTGCGTGATTAACTCACTGCTGCAATAATTCTTCCAATCACATGCAGGGTTAATGTGCAGGAAATGAACATGCAGGTAATTAGCCACAATACACCTTGCTCCCAGGACGTATTACCATTATTGCCCAGCTGGGGGCGATGTAGCCAGAATTGGTCACAAAGGATTTAACCTATTGTTTTAAATAAATGCTGTCACTATGGCTTGCTACATCCTGTTTTCATTTATGCATTTACTTTTTTCAGAACTGTTGACAATATAGCATTTTTAGAGAATATATTGTGTTCCTTTATCACATTATTCCAGACAGGATCTGACATATTAGCACCAAAGCAGAAATACCATCTTTGGTCTGATACTGTATTGGAGTCCATTCATTCCAAAATGCTGCTAGTCCATAACAAGGGAATTAAATTGTATACTGATAATGAGCATATGGGAGGTTTAATGGGTAATACCTTAATATCTATAAGGAAAGATAAATCACACACTGATCAGCCACAACATTAAAACCAGCTGCGTTATATCGTGTAGGTCCTCTTGTGCTGCCAAAACACCTCTCATGCATCGAGGCATGGACTCCACAAGACTTCTAAACGTGTCCTGTGGTATCTGGCATTAGCAGAGAGACTATAGTCACCAGAAAAACAGCTCAATAGTTGTTCTGATGTCTATAGCCGGTCCCTGCAAGCATTGTATTGTAAACACTGTCATAGAAAATGCAGTGTTTATATTACAGCCTATGGATACCTCCAATGTCAGTAACTCAGACGGCCACTAGAGGTGCTTCCGGGGTCAGTGCTGCACGTTCAGTGTTTCCACTCTCTGCATGGAGCGCTGAACTTTCCCCATAAAGATGCATTGAGTCAATGCATCTCTTTGAGGAGATGCTGATTGGTGTAATGTGGCCTTTTGACGCGCATGTGCAATAGCCTCCCAAATTTGCCTTTTCAAATTTGATGATCTCAGCAAAAGGGGTAGAGCGAGGGCAAAGCCAGCCACGACCAGACCCATGTGGCACTGGAATAGGGTGAGTAAGTCACCTTTTCAAGGGAGGGCTTGAGGGCTAAATGGTATTTAGACCTATAATGTCAGGACTACACATTTGTAAAAACCAAAGAAATAAGTTACCTATGCTCTTCCCAAATCTCTTCCCAAATGCATATTTAAACAAATGGAGGGTATTTAGTTTCTCCAATGGCCATTAGAGAGTTTAGCCCACCTGCCAACGTCAAAGCAAACCTCTCAGGTGGGTCCTACACTAACCTTTCACCTTGCTTCCATGAGCTTCTGCAAATATATCTCTAATGAGATGGAGAGGATATGATCTGACTGCACCTACTGCTGGTGCGCACCAGTGGACCACCAGCGAATCGTTTAAATTAAATATGCTGGTGTACCCAACTTGTGAGCTGTGTTGGCCGCCGGGCGCCTCTGTTGTCATGGCACCCTGCGTGACCGCACAGCTTGCCCACCCCAACGGCTGGCCCTGCTGACACACACTGACGTTACTACTTAGACATCCCTCAATATTAATACAGACATCAGAGTAAACACCAATAAACTGTGGAAACAGAGCTGATCCCCCCAAATTTATAAAGGTCTGCTTAGAGGATTTATTCAAGATTAAATCATGCCTCCTCCTCTCTCTCCCCCATGCGCTGCTCTGTAGGCTGGGAGGAAGTGAAGAGTAATCACAGTCTCCCAGCACAACGCCACCTGTGGCTGCATGGGGAACAGCTGTTTACTGTAATGCTTGCAGGACGGCCAGCTGCCGCAGAACCTCTTTGTTTCCGTCTCTGCAAAGGGCTCCAGGCACTGCTTGTTGTGAGTGTGAGCCACTGTAAATTAGGGGCAGAGGGCACTTGCACTGCGGTCAAGACGGGTCTGGGCAGGAGGAGAGTGCAGTGCAATCAGTGCACTCCCCTCCTGTGGGTCACCAGTAGACTGGTGCACCTGCCCAGGATCAGAGCCGGTGCAAGGATTTTTTCCGCCCTAGACAAAATATAAATTTGCCGCCCCCCCCCCCCATGTGACATCACAATGCCCCACCCATATGATCTGCCATATGAACTAACACCAGTGCTGCACACAGTGTGTGTTTACATTAAAAAGCCTGCAGGGACCAGCTATAGATACCACAACCACTTAATTAAGCTATAGTGTCCCTTTAATGTGAGGTAAATTATAGATTAGTGTCACTAATAATATACTAGATTGCCTACTTACAATTAGATGAGGATGATGATGGGCTGCAGTTTGGCTCCACTGGTCTGGTGTAGAACAGGACCTCTGGAGGCTGTTTGCAACTGTGGTCACAAAATTCAACGTTCTGGGAGAATTGGAAGCAGCTCCATTTTGGGGGGGCCTCTTACACAGCTCAAGGTCTGGGCCCCAGTGCCTGACGGTGAGTATGCCCATAAGGCCCACTCATAAGTCCACTTATATGTTCCACCTACCCATGAGCTCGCTCACAGGGAGTGGAGTGTGTAGGGGATGTGTTATGTGTTATCTAATATGTGTGTTTATGGTATGTAGTGTATAGGGATACCAGTTTGTGCAGGTGATGCAGTGTGTTTGTGTGTAGTGGAAGCAGTGTGTATTTGTGTATAAGGGATGTATTATGTGTTTCTGGTTGTGTGTGAGGGATGCATTGTGTGAATCTGTGTTTGTATGCATAAGGGATGCAAGGTGTGTGTCTGTATGTGTGTGCATTGAGTGTAAGAGATGCATTGTGTTTCTGTGTGTATGTAAGAAAACAGTGTGTGTGTTTGCATGTGTGTGTAAGGGTTTGCATTGTATGTTTCTGTGTATGTGTGCAAATGATGCATTGTCTTTGTGTGTAAGGGTTGCATTGTGTGTGTGTGTAATGGATGCATTGTGTGTTTCTCTGTGTGTAAGGGAAGCATGTTCTGTTTCAGTGTATGTATAGGGATGCATTGTGTGTTTCTGTGTATGTATAGGGGTGCATTGTGTGTTTCTGTGTATGTATAGGGATGCATTGTGTGTGTGTGCGCGTAGTGTAAAAGAGCTCCCTGTCTTGCCCCCTGTCCTATAGAGCTGTCCCTTCTGTCCCTTAGAGCTCTCCCCTGCCCCTTAGTGGTCTCTCCTCTCCCCCACCCTCCCCTAGCGGTCTCTTCTCACACTCACCCACCCTCCCTGTGCTCTTCTCATCCCCCCTCCACCCTCCCTGTGTTCTTCTCACTCCTCCCTCTGTGTGTTCTCCCCCCCTTGTTCTTCTTACCCCCTTCTTCTTCTTACTCCCCCCTCTTCTTCTTACTCCCCCTCTTCTTCTTACTCCCCCTCTTCTTCTTACTCCCCCCTCTTCTTCTTACTCCCCCCTCTTCTTCTTACTCCCCCTTCTTCTTCTTACCCCCCTCTTCTTCTTACCCCCTTCTTCTAATTAGTCCCCACTCTTGTTCTTACTCCCCCTTCTTCTTCTTACCCCCTCTTTTTCTTATCTCCCCTCCTTCTTACTTCCCCCTTCTTCTTACTCCCCCCCTCTTATTACCCACCCTCCCCTCTTCTTACTCCCTCTCTTCCATCTTCTTACTCCCTCTCTTCCCTCTTCTTACTCCCCCCTCCCCTCTTACTCCCCCCTCTTCTTACTCTCCCCCCCTCTTCTTACTCTCCCCCCTCCCCTCTTCTTACTCTCCCCCTCCCCTCTTCTTACTCTCCCCCTCCCCTCTTCTTACTCTCCCCCTCCCCTCTTCTTACTCTCCCCCTTCCCTCTTCTTACTCTCCCCCTTCCCTCTTCTTACTCTCCCCCCTCCCCTCTTTTTACTCTCCCCCCTCCCCTCTTCTTACTCTCCCCCCCCTCCCCTCTTCTTACTCTCCCCCCTCCCCTCTTCTTACTCTCCCCCCTCCCCTCTTCTTACTCTCCCCCTCCCCTCTTCTTACTCTCCCCCCCTCCCCTCTTCTTACTCTCCCCCCCTCCCCTCTTCTTACTCTCCCCCATCCCCTCTTCTTACTCTCCCCCCTCCCCTCTTCTTACTCTCACCCCTCCCCTCTTCTTACTCTCACCCCCTCCACTCTTCTTACTCTCACCCCCTCCCCTCTTCTTACTCTCACCCCCTCCCCTCTTCTTACTCTCACCCCCTCCCCTCTTCTTACTCTCACCCCCTCCACTCTTCTTACTCTCACCCCCTCCCCTCTTCTTACTCTCACCCCCTCCACTCTTCTTACTCTCACCCCCTCCCCTCTTCTTACTCTCACCCCCTCCCCTCTTCTTACTCTCACCCCCTCCCCTCTTCTTACTCTCACCCCCTCCCCTCTTCTTACTCTCACCCCCTCCCCTCTTCTTACTCTCACCCCCTCTTCTTACTCTCCCCCCTCCCCTCTTTTTACTCTCCCCCCTCCCCTCTTTTTACTCTCCCCCCTCTTCTTACTCTCCCTCCCCCTATTTTTACTCTCCCTCCCCTATTTTTACTCTCCCCCTCCCCTCTTCTTACTCTCCCCCCTCCCCTCTTTTTACTCTCCCCCCTCCCCTCTTTTTACTCTCCCCCCTCCCCTCTTTTTACTCTCCCCCCTCCCCTCTTTTTACTCTCCCCCTCCCCTCTTTTTACTCCCCCCCTCCCCTCTTCTTACTCTCCCCCCCTCCCCTCTTTTTACTCTCCTCCCCTCCCCTCTTTTTACTCTCCCCCTCCCCTCTTTTTACTCCCCCCCCCTTCTTCTTACCCCCTCCCCTGTAGGTGGCCGAGCTGCACTCCAGTCCGCGGTCCCGGCGGGAGTGATAGGAAGGTGCTCAGTGTGCACCTTCCTGTCAGTCCGGCCGGGTACAGGAAACAGAAACTCCTGTTCCGCGCGGAACAGGAGTTTGTTTCCTGTACCCGGCCGGACTGACAGGAAGTGCACACTCAGTGTGCACCTTCCCATCATTCTGGCCGGGACCGCGGACTGGAGTGCAGCTCGGCCACCTACAGGGGAGGGGAGGGAGGGAAAAGCAGCTGCAGCCGTGTGAGCGCTCTTTACAGAGCGCTCGGTGGCTGCAGCATTTAAAGGGCCGGCCCGCCGCGGCCGGTCCTAAAATAATTTCGGGCGGCCTGGGGGGCAATTGCCTCCCTGCCCCCCGGCCCAGCCCGCCCCTGGTGGCAGGGTACATTATCACGCAGAAAGAGGCTCTGCTGGCCAGCCTTCTTCCCATAGTGCATCCTGCTGCCATCTCTTCCCCAGGTAAACGACTGACATGCACATGTTTTTTTGGCTACGCTGCACTATGCCCAGCAAACTGCGATGCACTGTGTGTTCTAATACCTTTCTATCATGAGCCTTGGGAGCCCATGACCTTGAGGCCAGTTCACCGGTTGTCCTTCCTTGCACCACTTTTGGTAGGTGTTAACCACTGCATATTGAGAACAACCCACAAGACTTGCCGTTTTGGAGACGCTCTGATCCAGTCATCTAGCCAGCAGTATCTGGCCCTGTCAAAGTCACTCAGATCTTTTCGCTAGCCTGTTTTTCCTGCTCACTTGCTGCCTAATATATCCCCCTTGATAGGGGCCATTATAACGATATAATCAATGTTATTTACTTCACCTGTGAGTGGGTTTAATGTTGTGGCTGATCAGTGTACTTATTATTTGATGTATTTCTTCTAAATCTTCTTTTCTTCAGCCCCCAAAAAGGGCAAAATAAGTTCAATGTTTTTATAAAATATGAGTCTTTGTTCTACCTCCTCTATGCCCTCACTTATCACGCTGCCAGTGGGGGGGCATGTCTGCTAAATAGCAAGTAGGCAGCGGCTGCTCGCTGCAATGCCTGAAGGGCATCCAAATTGCATTTGGTCAGAGAGCCATTCAATGATGTTCAATGATGCATTTGCATCCAGATTATGACTAAATTAATGAAAAACTAAATTTTCTGTTATTTTTCATTATTCTAAATACAAATGCACATATCTACTATACATCCATTACAATTGCTATAGATTACTAAAACTCCCATTAAACTCCCATTAACCCCTTAAGGACACATGACATGTGTGACATGTCATGATTCCCTTTTATTCCAGAAGTTTGGTCCTTAAGGGGTTAAACTCCCATACACATCCGTTAAAACTACTACAAACGCCCATAAAAACTCCCATTATATTGCCCATAAAGCTGTCCTGCCTTTTCATTGACCGTGATTCCAGCTGAACATCAGATCTCCTAAACCAGATTAAGATACAGCTGGCAGGTTCCAACTATTTGCAAAACCATTTCCCATTTATTTCTTGCTACAAAATCCAGCATTGGCAAAAAAACGACGTTTGTAGACGTAGACATAAAATCGTGCGGACATGCAGCAAAACCCCACAAACTGTGTCTCTTGTCACACCCCTTCGAAGAACAAACCACAAAATGCATGCGCAATGTGAACTTTCTCTCATGCTCAGTATATATTCTGTTATATACATATTGTTACCGAGTACGTTCTCGGTAACAATCTGATGTTTTTTGGTTTGATAGATGATATATTATACCAACGTAATCCATCCCGGACTTTACTTTGCATTAAACTTATCCCAGGTCAAGAAGTGATTTTTATTCTCGAGCCAACCCTTTGATGACAAGAGATTAGAACAAGCAATCCAAAGGGTTAGATAATTACTTGGACACATTTCCTGCAGCTTTGATTGATCAGAAACTATTCTGGCTTGTCTGTATTTGGTGTGTGTAGTAAGTTTGTATCTAGATTGTCGTAAAATGACTTTTATCCACAGTCAGCAGGGGTAAACACGGTGCTGATTGTATCTGGATTTTATACTCCGCAGATCGACCAAGACGCAGGTTTAATGTTAAATTGGAAGTGAGAACTTCCACGAGCGAAGTCCACTGTGGACTGTTTGTTTTATAATTTTGTTAGAGCCATAATCGGCATGATGTGTAGATCTTCGATAACCTTATGATTCTGTCAGCAAATTGCTCCAGGTACAAAAAAAATCTTACTATCAGTGTACTAATAGGTAAAGCAGGTACGTGGCAGCTCTATGATGTAGAAGTTGGAGTGTGCTTCCATTCTTAAAACCTTCTCAGAAATTCCAGATACTGATACTTGCTTCTCGTAAAGCAATTTAATAAAGATCAATAATGTTATTAATTCATATTGAATGGACACTTTAAAAGGTGCACTGTCTTTTTCCAAGATTGTTTATTTATCCCCTATATGTAAAAAAATTTATTTGCCTGAAAAATAGAGTTAAATGCAGAAATTCACACGGCTGTATTTGCCTCTATCACGTACCTCCTAACGTTGGGTATGAGGTATGAGATCAGGACGGGTGGATAGGCATTAAAGGGGAATGTACTGAGAGACTAAAGGAAATCATTGCCCAGAATCCTTAGCTGCAGTGTAAGAAATAAATGCCCATGTAACACAAAGAATGGATGGGATTCTGTATAGACCTCCGCTATCGCCACTCCGGTAAAAACAAACAAACGGGGCTGTTCTGAGAGATTTTAGTTGACTTATTAATAACAATTTATCCAGTTAAATTTTAATGTATAACAAGAACAACGTATCTTATTTAGTGATGTCCCGAACGGTTCGCGGGCAAATAGTTCCTGGCGAATATAGCGTGTTTGCGTTCGCCACGGATGGCGAACATATGCGATGTTTGGTCCGCCCCCTATTTGTCATTATTGAGTAAACTTTGACCCTGTACCTCACAGTCAGCAGACACATTCCAGCCAATCAGCAAATCAGCAGCAGACCCTCCCACCTCCTAGACAGCATACAATTTAGATTAATTCTGAAGCTGCATTCATTTTTTTTATTTTTTTATTATTATTTTATTAATTTTTTCAAGACAGAAGAGTCTTATATTTGAGCATGCTAGGCTGAACGTGCGTATATCATGGCTAGTTGCACTGAGGGTATGAGTATATAGCAGTACATTGTTGTGAAAGATGGCTGTCATGTTTAGGGTGTAGCTTGCACGTTATCAACTGTGTATTTATATCAGCAGCTCCACCACTAGTTATAAATCAAGTGTGAGTCGCCCCATGAGATGAGACTAGTGAATAACATAATACATGAATGGTTAAGGTAAA
Organism: Pelobates fuscus; assembly: GCF_036172605.1. Classification (NCBI taxonomy): domain Eukaryota; kingdom Metazoa; phylum Chordata; class Amphibia; order Anura; family Pelobatidae; genus Pelobates; species Pelobates fuscus. The sequence goes on from NC_086317.1 coordinate 477,076,958, forward strand.
GGCATGTAAGGAACTACGACAATAAACTCTTAAGGAGGTGAAATAATGACATGTTTAACCCCTTAAGGACCAAACTTCTGGAATAAAAGGGAATCATGACATGTCACACACGTCATGTGTCCGTAAGGGGTTAAACGCTTGCTACTTTACGATTAGTTAATGTGCAGAGAGCAGTTCATGTGATCAAAGGCATGGTGTGGAGGATCGGCTATAGTGGGACATGCTTGGCAGGCTGCTGTTTACTGCTTGTGCTCATCCGATCCCTTCTGGGCGCCAGGTGCAGACCCTGGGAGTCCCTGATACCTGGAACAACAAAGGCAAGACTCTGGCTGAGTGCCGGGTTCGCGGCTTGAGGTGGTGGAAGCTTGTTTTGTTGGGTGGTCGGATCTGTCCCGGTGGTGCTTCACGTCCGGTGCGGGATTGTGGTGGCTTAAGGTGGAGGCGAGTGCTTGACGTGGGGCAGGCTCTGCATTTCTGTTTGTGCCTCCGGTCCCGTCTTCAACACCTTTTGCGTTGGTGGATTTTAATGGGGACTGCTTCGCTTAGCTGTGGTGGAGCTTGTTGGGGCTTCCTGCTTGTTATTTGCTTCCAAAATTGATTAAAGAGTCTGTCCAGCTTAGACTCAATATCCTGCCATGCTTTGCTGGTACCAGGAGGACACGCGGCTGCCGCCATATTGGGAGAGTCGCAGATGAGTATGTCAGCCTGGGCGGCTGTACTCTGTGCGTCCATTAGCTCCAGACAGCCTCTCAGGGGTGGACCGGGATAACCCCCACCAGTCCGAGGGGGGGGGGGGGTAGCGGAGCTCCTGCCGGGAAGTAGCTGCTCCTGGGTATCCCAGGATCGGGAGATCGGCCGCCTCTCCCGCCCGGTGAGCACCAGGCCACACTTGCCACGCGGAGGTAAGTAAGACTCTGTCGAGTTGCTGACCGCTATTAAGCATGTCGGGTCGGTCAGGTAGGAGCAACATTGCTGGGTCATCCCCTTCTGGGGTGAAATTCGCTTGTTGATAGCTGCTTAAAGTGAGATATTGAGGGAGCTCACACGAAGTGCATCCTTCCTCCATGACAGCTAGGCACCGCCCCCCGGAAGCTGCATTCTTAGTGAGAGGAGGGACAGTGTAGCTGCTGATTTAATAGGGAAATCGATAGCTAGGCTAGTGTATTCAGTGTCCACTACAGTCCTGAAGGACTCATCTGATCTCTGCTGTAAGGACAGCACCACAAAAAGCCTTTTTTAGGGCTAGAACATCAGTCTGCTTTTTTTTCCCTGTGTAATCTAGTTGCCTTTATTTGGCACCCCCCCCCCCCCCCCGCCCCACTTTGAAATGTAAAAAACAACTGCAAATTTTTTTTTATGTATTTGGCACTGAACACCGAAACACACAGACATACAGACACACAGACACACAGACATACAGATACACATGTATAAGTGTGTGTTTGCGTAGTGAATGCAGTGTGTTTGCGTAGTGAATGCAGTGTGTTTGCATAGTGGATGCAGTGTGTGTGTGTATGCAGTGTATGCCTGTATAGTTAGTGTGTGCAGTGTGTGTGTATGCAGTGTCTGTGTATAGTGCATGCAGTATATAGTGTGCATAGTGTGTGTGTGTAGTGTATGCAGTGTATAGTGTGTGCAGTGTGCATGTTGTGTGGAATAAGTGCTGCCACTTACCTGCCCGTCCTGTACTCCTCGACTGGTGAAGAGGGGCCCAGTACTGCATCATCGTTTCCCATCCAGCAGCAGCAGCAGGGTCCTCTGTTCTCGCGATCCGCGAGGGCGTGCCGCGGGTTGCTGCGGCAACGCTCTTGCGGATCGCGAGAACAGGACCTACTGCTGCTTGATGGGAAATCGCGTTGATACACGAACTCGCGGCACACCAGTCCCTTTTCATAAGACACAGGGGTGGCGAAATGCCGCCCCTGTGAAAGTGCGCCCTGGGCACCCCCTTAGTGAGTGGTACCCGGGGTGGACCGCCCCCGCCGCTCCCCCCCCCTCCCCCCCTTAGTACGCCACTGGGTGTCACAATAGCTTGCATTTAAAAAAAAAAAGTTTTTGACTGTAATATAATAGCAGTCAGTTTCCTTCACACGTGTGCGTTTCAGGGCCTGCCAGGGCACAGTGTCACACCAGTGCAACTCATATCTGGTGTAACAGTAGTGTACATTTAAAAAACAAATACAGGGGGCTTGTTGTCACCTTTCGGGGACCCTTGGTGTTGTACGTGGCTGGGTGGAGGAAGAGACCTTCAATGACATCAGTGAGGACAAGGAACGGGACATGGCTAGCTTGGTATCCAACCTTGTGCAAATGGGGAGTTTGCGGTTGTGCAAATGGACTGTTTGCGGTTGTTTGCCGTGCGTTAAACGGGGAGTTTGGTCTGTCACTGTGAAGTGGGCGTAACCCTTACATTACCTGATCGATAAAAGATCATACCTGATGTTTTAAAGCACGTTATTCCAAACAATTTAGGAATTTTAGGTGATTTATGCCCTTTATGGATTAAAACCAGACTCTGCATCAACTATGTAATTTTCCATGGGAGTTTTGCCATGGATCCCCCTCCGGCATGCCACAGTCCAGGTGTTAGTCCCCTTGAAACGACTTTTCCATCACTATCGTGGCCAGAAAGAGTCCCTGTGGGTTTTAAAATTCGCCTGCCTATTGAAGTCTATGGCGGTTCGCCCGGTTCGTCCGTTCGCGAACATTTGCAGTAGTTCGCGTTCGCCGTTCGCGAACGGAAAATTTTATGTTCGCGACATCACTAATCTTATTTACACAGACTGATTTTCAAACACGTTTTTTGTATTTTAAAGACACATTACTGGGAGTATTATTGCAGTGGAGCTCTGATATACACTCAGACACTTTACTGGGAGTATCATTGCAGTGGAGCTCTGTTACTGGGAGTATTATTGCTGTTGTGCTCTGTTATACACTCAAACACACCAACAATATGGAGCTTCTAGTAGAGAGGCAGAGGGATTTGGGCTCAAAATAAGGACTGTTCCTGCTAAATAGGGACACTTGGGAGGTATGAAATAGATTCTCTCTTGGCTTAAGGTATGGGGACTGTACAGGCCTGTGGAGGAAATTGAGTTCACGTGTTTGATTGAGATGATGCTTACTTGGTTGAGTGAAGCCATGCTAAGTGATTGAGTGAGATTGACTTCATCAAGGAGGACCATCACTGATATTGCTTCTCTTGCAGCCCAGACGTGTATTATCCTCTTCTTTCTTCTGGTCTTCACCCGATTCTGGATAATAAGTGTTTTATATGGAATCTACTGGTTTTACGATTGGGACACCCCCAGCCAAGGCGGGAGAAGAAGTGATGTTATGAGAAGATGGGCTGTCTGGCGATATATGAGAGATTACTTTCCAATCACAGTAAGTACAACACGTCCGGTACGTCTCGTGTACATGGATATGTGCATTTACGTAGGAACACTGAAATGGATTAATTGGAAGGTGAACATTTATAATATAAAGTTATTCCCTAGTCTGAAATCTGGTGCCATAGATAGGTAACATTTTAGCTTTTCAGTTAAACAATTTTATTTATTCATTTTTTTTTTAAGCAAAACACAGTTGACCCAATTTTTCCACAAAAAAAGAGAATATGCTCAAAGTTTATGAAATAAAATGTTGACTTGTTACCACTTTTTAAGCTTAAATTAACCACCAAGGTGATGTTAAGTATAGAAAAAATAATGAGAGCTATGTATCAAGATTATATCAAGTTAGGTGAAACCAAATCACTACAATAAAAGGCATTTAAAAAAAAAAAAAAAAAAAAAATTACAACCAACGCATTTTACAATTCCTTATTTTTATGCTTTCCTTCCAACTTTGTGCCGGGGTGAGGGGGAGGCAGGCTAAGTAAATGTGTTAATGGGTCGAACAATGCCCAAACCTATCTCTCACACATTTAAATCTCCCTCTAAATAATACAGCCCTCATTGCTCGGTCGGAGAATACCAGAAACCAACCTAGCAGGGTTTGCTGTACATCACTGCCCTGGGTCACCTGTCCCAGCAGAACTATCCCCCACCCACATGCAGTTATGAAACTCTATATCAAACGAATCATAAAAATTCACAGTAAAGAGCAGAGTGCCATCTAGTGGTGTATTTAGGAATAGGAGATCACCCATTTTTTTATGCCAGGTATTTTTTTATTTTTTAAATCAGGGTATTGAAATAAAGTTTTTTTTAAATGTATTTTTTAATTTTAGTTTAACTAATTGCTGGATCGAACAGGTTTAGTGCAGTTAATGAATAAGAACTCTGTGCAACTAAATGATCCAAACGGTTTAGTGAAAGGTTGCAATGTTTGTTCCCACAGCAAATACTATCAGTGTAATGTAGTAACGTGGGAATTCAATGAGAATTTTACATTTAAGGCCAGACTAGCTGATTTAGAGAATTTCTGCAGTTTGACGATTTTGACCTTAAATTCTAAATTCACTGTGAAGTCTTACTTTAGTAAATACGGTAACCCTGTATGAGAAATATCGATCTATCCAAAGTCCTAAATGTTCTGTAAGAATAATATAATTATATAGATCGCTTTCTGCTTGGGTCCTCGAGGTACATCTTTTCATATTGTAAATTATACTTAAGATCCAACTCAGGGACTTCAAACATTTATTTAAGTTTATTATTAACCATAATTTCATATCTCGGAGCAGCCAGATCACCCAAATGGTATTTTGTTTTCATTTAGCAAAATGGTCCCACTTGACCACCTTGTTTTATTCCATAAAAATGAAAGAAGAAGAGAAAAATCCCCTCCAACTCCCTCCCCCCCCTGCCCCCCCCCCCCCCCCCCAGGCAACTTAGTTACATGCGGTTTCATTGTGGGTATGTCTGACCCTCAGGAGAACACACCCAAGGGCATCAGTGATTCACCATGAGACCACCACCCGCCCCACTCAACTAGGTCCTCAATCCTGCCCAGGATGCCCATGCTCTCTCTAATGATTTTGTGGAGTTCTGCATTATCACAGTGAGTTTGTCCATTAAATCATTTTCTTTGATTGTTTGTCACCTCAGTCATGCAGGACGGAGTTGAGGCCAACTATTTTTGCCCGTTTGGTAGCCAACATGATCCAATTCACAAGTTTCTGTTTTTTTGATGTCATGCCGGCTACCGGTTTGGCTCTAACAATGTTTTTCTTAAGAGCTTTATACAGTGCATTCCAAAGCTTTTAAGAGTAATTTTAGTAGAGGGAAACATTCCCCTAATTTTGGGGCATTTACTATGTGACAGGCGCCCATAACACTTCCTTCATTGAATGTCAAAGTAATGTTTCCTTCCCCATCTGTAGCCAAACAGGCAAATTAACATCCACAATGAATTTGAAATCTGTGCTGCATTCACAGCGTAATAACTTTTAAAGTCAGGTATTTCCAACCCACCGTTTATACGGAGATTCTGAAAAACAGATAGTCTTACCCTGCTAGGTTTATTCTTCCAAATAAAGGCCAACGTAGTCGAACGAATCTTACTGAAAAAGGATAAAGCCATGGACATGGGTATTGCCCTTAAATATATTCATTTTTTGGGGGAGGGTATTCATTTTCAGGGAGTGAATCTGACCTAATCATCAGGAAATGTTCAGGTTACATCATCTCCCCATCTTCTCTTTTTAAATCAGGCTAAACCTTTGATTTATTTTGCATGTGCATTTTTGACAGAGTCTTGGCTAGACTTATGCCCATGTATTCAGGCATTTTGGTCAAATGTCCATAAACTAATCAAAGACATTAATTTCTCCATAGTCTATAACACCTGAGTTGTGCTTGTTTAAGCTCTTCCCAGACAATATATTTAAAATTTACAAAATTATGATAGGCCATATTTTAATTGCTACAATGACTACAATGGTCATTCCAAAATGTTGGAAATCTAGTTTAATCCCAGTATTAAACATTTAATCAATTTGCTCTTAGAAAACAAATGCTATGAGTTAAAGGGACACTATAGTCACCTGAACAACTTTAGCTTAATGAAGCAGTTTTGGTGTATAGAACATGCCCCTGCAGACTCACTGCTCAATCCTCTGCCATTTAGGAGTTAAATCCCTTTGTTTATGAACCCTAGTCACACCTCCCTGCATGTGACTTGCACAGCCTTCCATAAACACTTCCTGTAAAGAGAGCCCTATTTAGGCTTTCTTTATTGCAAGTTCTGTTTAATTAAGATTTTCTTATCCCCTGCTATGTTAATAGCTTGTTAGACCCTGCAAGAGCCTCCTGTATGTGATTAAAGTTCAATTTAGAGATTGAGATACAATTATTTAAGGTAAATGACATCTGTTTGAAAGTGAAACCAGTTTTTTTTTTTCATGCAGGCTCTGTCAATCATAGTCAGGGGAGGTGTGGCTAGGGCTGCATAAACAGTAACAAAGTGATTTAACTCCTAAATGACAGTGAATTGAGCAGTGAAATTGCAGGGGAATGATCTATACACTAAAACTGCTTTATTTAGCTAAAGTAATTTAGGTGACTATAGTGTTCCTTTAAGTCTTAAAAAGCCACCCACTACAAATGATGCATTAAAAAATCATTGGAATGTCTTGGAGAACATTAAGCATAACTATTCTTTATAATTGGAGTTTACTTGAACCAATTTAATTATGTTAGTCTCCTATACTATGATGCAGGTATTGCAAGAACTAAAACCAACAGACAGGGGCTGCTACCTCTTTACACATAAAATGAAAATGGGAAAAAATCAAACAGGCAGCATATGTAAAGCCAGAAAAAAACAAAAAAACAGAATAGTGCAGATGGTATGTACTTTTATAAGAAAGACGTTGATGTTATAAATCCACTCGCATGAAATGGAGCCATCAATTAGGGCTCTCTAATACTGGTAGCACCCCACCTTTCTTATTGCAGGATATCCCACTCTTCTCTGCATATCTTGAAGACGCCGGCGGGGTCTGGTGCAACTGTAGGATGGGTGAGGTGGCCCATCTCCCATTCTGCTCAACATTGAGCACGCACAGAGATATTTTGCAACCCCTTTTCCCCCTCTGGAATTGTGGGGGATATTCTAGTCCCCACTGGTTTACAACTCTCATCAGTGTAACTCTTTAATGCTACCTCAGCTGAATGCAACATGCTCTCTCATGATGGCGACTGTTCTTCTAGCTCGTGATCACAAGCCTACACAGCCTGAAACAACATGTCATGAGTTCATCGCACAATCCCTGAAGTGTGTGGAAGAGATATTTTACCAACTCTGGACATCTATAGAACCACGTCAGGCAGATATGTCACCCACACCTAAGGTTGGGAATTAGAGATGGAAGAGCCAGGGGGTTAGTGGGCCTCCTTCAGGCAAACCAATGCCAAACACTCAAGAGCTACTAATTGCCCACCTGGGCCATCAGGGGAGAGACCACTCTGCATCGTCCACATGCACAGAAGACTGACTGCGACCAGCGATCTTTTGTTACCGTTGAGGTCTTTTGTTACCCCTCTATAGGGATGGACTTGGACTCCATGAGCCCCAGAGTCTGTGGTTCAAGGATGCTGGCCAGGATACCGGTCTGGGACTGGTGGGATGCCCTGTCTAGTGCCTACGGTGCCGCTACCTTCAATTACCTATGTACGTCTAACAGATGCTTTCCACTCTTGGGAATAGGTTTAACAAAGCTGTATTTACCCGGGCTGCTTCTTTTGTGGGGTCTTACCAAGATAAGTGGACGCCATATCTTGCTGTTTATAGTCATCATTACATACTAGCTCACATGGAATTATCATTATTATATCACTGTTTATTGTTTTGCTTTCTGTTTAATATGATGGGGTTGGAACCAGCGGCCTTTACACTATGTTAAACCCATGTCTAAATATGCCTTGCTACATACAAGCCTATCCGTACATCAAGTAGACATACATTTCCTTAAAAAAACGTTCTGTTATTTCAATGCCATGCGTATGTTGTGCTTTGATATTATTGTGCTTGCTTTTGCTGTCGTGGCATTGCCAGCCCCTGTTATCTTATGCACAGCAAAAATAAAGAAAAAATAAAAACATTTTTAAAAAGAGTACATACCATCTGCACTATTGTGTTGTGTTGTATATTTTTTTTGTTCTTGTTTTACACATGCTGACTGTTTGATTCCCCCGTCCTGATCCTTTATGTAAGAGTGTAAGAAAGCCCCTGTTTGCTGGTTTTAGCGCTTCATTATCTTTGTAAATTCTTCACATACAATATCTGGATCTGGTGTTGGCTTTATTGGTGTGAGGGGAAAGGTACTGTATACGCGTGTTTTTGAGCTGCTATATATATGTATTATTGTAGCACTTACTACACACTACCATTTGTTTGTTCCTGTTTTATTATTATTATTATTATTATTGCCATTTATATAGCGCCAACAGATTCCGTAGTGCTTTACAATATTATAAAAGGGGGGATTTAACTATAAATAGGACAATTACAAAAACTTACAGGAACGATAGGTTGAAGAGGACCCTGCTCAAACGAGCTTACAGTCTATAGATTATGCTGTCTGTGTGCTTCGTAACACACTATGAATATTATCAGTACTCATATTTTGTGCATTGTTGTAATATTAGCTCCACCACGCAGGCTCGCTGCCTAGGTGTTCTCTTTGACTCCGACCTCTCCTTCAAGCCTCATGTTCAATCTATCGCCATATCCTGTAATTTCCATCTCAAAAACATTGCGCACATCCGCCCCTACCTAACGCCAGATGCGACTAAGGTGTTGGTCCATTCCACTGTCCTTTCTCGCCTTGACTACTGTAATCCGCTTCTCAGTGGTCTTACGTGCTCCGAACTTGCGCCGTTACAGTCCATAATGAATGCGGCAGCGAGGCTCATCTTCCTGTCCGCCCGCACCTCCCACGCCTCACCTTTCTGTCAGTCCCTACATTGGCTTCCTATAAAATATAGAGTTTAATTTAAAATTCTGGTTCTTGCTTTCAAATCTCTACATAATGCTGCTCCCACCTATCTATCCTCCCTAATACACAAGAATGTCCCATCTAGGCGCTGCGGAATTTGATGGCGCTATATAAATATCATCATAATAATAATAATATTAATTATGATATACCTTGCCTGCGATTATTTAGTGCATACTTTGATGGACGTGTTAATAACTGTATGTAACGGATCGCCTGGCACCCCGACTGGGTACCTCTGTTCAGGGCCGGCGCGTCCATAAGGCGGCACAGGCGGCCGCCTTAGGGCGCACGGGCTCTGGGGGCGCAAAATTTCAGTGACCGGCAGGAGGGAAGCGCTCCCTCCTGCCAGCCACCATCTCGGCCCCTGGCGCGGCTGTGCTGTGCGGAGATCAGACGCGGCGAGGGAGCTCTAATCTCACCGCTCGGCTCCCTCGCGCGCTGTCTGCTGATTACCGCGGGAGCCGAAATATGACGTCATATTCCGGCTCCCGCGGTATCAGCAGACAGCGTGCAAGGGAGCAGAGCGGTGAGATTAGAGCTCCCTCGCCGCGTCTGATCTCCGCACAGCACAGCTGCGCGCCGCTCAGCAGGACCCCAGGGAAGGATGCATCATCCACACCAGCTCTCCAGGTAAGGAGGCTGGGTGGGAAATGTATATTTATTAAAATAATTAGTGAATGTATGTGATGAGTGTCTGTGTGTGTCTGTGAGTGTCTGTGTGTGTGTCTGTGATTGACAGTGTGTGTGTCTGTGATTGACAGTGTGTGTGTCTGTGAGTGTCTGTGTGTGTGTCTGTGTGTGTGTCTGTGAGTGACAGTGTGTGTGTCTGAGTGTCTGTGTGTGTGTCTGTGATTGACAGTGTGTGTGTCTGTGATTGACATTGTGTGTGTCTGTGATTGACAGTGTGTGTGTCTGTGAGTGTCTGTGTGTGTCTGTGAGTGACAGCGTGTGTGTCTGTGAGTGTCTGTGTGTGTGTCTGTGAGTGACAGCGTGTGCGTCTGTGAGTGACAGCGTGTGCGTCTGTGAGTGACAGCGTGTGCGTCTGTGAGTGACAGCATGTGCGTCTGTGAGTGACAGCGTGTGCGTCTGTGAGTGACAGCGTGTGCGTCTGTGAGTGACAGCGTGTGCGTCTGTGAGTGACAGTGTGTGCGTCTGTGAGTGACAGTGTGTGCGTCTGTGAGTGACAGAGTGTGCGTCTGTGAGTGACATCGTGCGTCTATGAGTGACAGCGTGTGTGAGTGAGTGCGTCTGTGTGTGTGCATGTGAGTTTAGGAGTGTGTCTGTCAGTGTATGATGAGTGTGTTTGTCAGTGTATGAGTGTGTCTCTGTCAAGTCAGTGAGAGTATGTTTGTCATTGAGTATGTGTGTGACTATCCGTGTGTCTGTCAATGAGTGTCAATGAGTCTGTGTCTGTCAGTGACGTCTGTGTGTTTGTCATTGAGTGTGACTGTCAGTGTGTACAGAGTGTAGCGGAGCAGAGCGCAGTACAGGAGCTTCTGTTTCCTGTACCTGGCCAGACTGACAGGAGGTGCTCACAGAGAGAGCACTCCCTGTCAGTTCGGCCGGGTACAGAAAACTGAAGCTCCTTTAGGGGATCTGCTCCGCTCGGCAATGCAACAATAGAGGTAGGAGGCACACCAGGAAGGGGAGTGTAACCACTAACGGGGTGTGGGGTGCACCAAGGGACAGGGAGGGAATGGGAGAGAAACACCAAGAGACAGGGAAAAGAGGGGGGAGGGGAGAAGAACAGTAAGGGACAGGGAAGGGACCACTAATGGTCGGGGAGGGGAGAGGGGCTGGTTAAGAGGCACATAGGTGAAGATGTTTTTTGGGGGGGGGCAGAAAAATGCATCTTCGCCTATGTACCTAAAAATCCAAGCACCGGCCCTGCCTCTGTTGAAGGATGCTCCTAGCGTTTCCTGAGGACTCCAAGCACTATGGCAGACACAACAATCACCGAACCGAAGAAGCATATAAATCCTCTCAAGCATATGAATGCTGTAGACAGTTGAATTGGAAACCATACGAATAGGTTTACACTCCTAGCAGTCAAACTGGAACAGCATACAATAAATCCTCCCCCAAGAATGAGACGACACTTCACTTTGAGGGTTAAAACAGGAACTCCCTCATTTATTCACACAACCTCCTTTTAAGGCATTCTCCCATGCAAGGGAGGGATTTACCACAATTAGTACAGCCACCAATACAGTTTAAGGTACAACCCACACATCTCCTCCCTCTAACTTATCTGTTAACACAATTAAACAGTACACCATTTCCCCTAAGTTTCAGATGTACCCCAAATATATATGATACACCTCTAAAAATATCAGGTAACACCTGATAGCCCTGATCTGGGTGAGCAACATACTCATATATCACCCAGATCGGACCAGGGGTTCGGGAGTTATGGGCAGGCAAAGATTTGACCGACCGCATGGGTAAAGTATCCGAAAATAGTTCCATGTATTTTGGCCCTGCGGTCGGTCACAGAAAAGGGAATAAAAACACACGAATTGCCTGGATTATGGAGCCTGGGGAGGATTCAAATGAATCCCCTAGTTCGTGGGGTTCTTTCTACCAAACGGCGGGCCGTTCGGTAGTTTCTACACGAAATACTTGAAGTCTGGAGGTCTCAGCGGTGTTTGACTAGTCGAGTGTCCGATTTCAGTTCCAGACACTCGACGGCAAAACACCGCTGTTCGGGAGTTTAAGATGGCCGCCGTCACGTGTTTGTTTCCCGAATGGAGGCCACCCAGAGGACAAAGAACACATTGCACTGATTGCCAATTACCTGTTTGCAACATTGTTGCAAACGGTAATGAGAGGTACACTTATTTCTGGGTGGTCTGGCTGTTCAGTAGTTTCACTCAATATAATGAATGGAGTGATTCTACCGAACAATCAGTTGAATGCTGCATACACATATACAAGTTAACCGAACACATAATAACATACATATATAATTAAGACAGTATTACTGCAATATGCTGCAAAGTCTTAAAGGGACATTATTCCCAAAAGTCCCAATATGTCCACGGATGATTCTAAAAGGGCTAGCAGCAGCAATACAAAATACAACATGCCCAAATATACTTCAAACGTACCAATTTTCCAGGGGCCATAGTCAGCAGGTAGGAGGCAGGCAGCCAGGCCCCTCCAATGCCCAGTGGCGAGGCGGGTTCCACCACACTGTATATTGGAGGGATGTTTTCCCTTGTTTTTATTTGTTTTGATTTTACTGTTTATTTTTAGTCATCATTGTTAAATTTACAAAATTCTTTAATAAAATTTATTTGAAAGAAAAATTTATCTCTATATAAATTATAATATAATAGTTGCAGTACCAGATACAGCCACTTGTTGGCATCGGCTAAAATCAAAAGACAGACCAAAAAGGGAGAGAATAAGAGCCGTTATTTATTTAAAGGGACACTGTAGTCACAAGGACAACAACAACTTATTGTATTGGTCCTGGTGAGTAGAATGATTACTTTCAGGCTTTTTGCTGTAAACACTGTCTTTTCAGAGAAAATGCTATGTTTATATTACAGCCTAGTGATAACTTCACTGGCCACTCCTCAGATGGCTGCTAGAGGTGCTTCCTGGGGCAGTGCTGCACAGTGTGACTAACATTCAGTGTTTCTCCAGCAGTAATGTAAACACTGCATTTTCTCTGAAAAGACAGTGTTGACTGCAAAAAGCACGTAGAGACTGAACTTTAGTTCACTGTTGAACATATTGAAAATAGGCAAAGTCTTATATGTTTGCTGTTCAGTTAATCCTTGTTTAGGTCCTTTACAAGTTTAGTATTCTGGTACACACACTCATGCAGATGATAACTTCCAGCCAGGGCCGGACTGGCTTACCGGGATACCGGGGAATTTCCCGGTGGGCCGGTGGACTTGGGGCCGGCAGTGCAGCATTTGATACATTTATTTTTCCCTCCTGTGAGTTTGTGTGTGAGGCTGGGGCAGATAATTACCTAAGTGGCTGCTACACAGACAGAGGTGGCAGCCACCTCTAGCAGGGAGGAGTGATAGTCTCTCCCACATTGCCAGTTCCTCTGCACGGCCTGTCTGGTAGGATTCAGCCCCCACACTGGAGCTCCGCCCACCAGCCTCAGCCTGGTGAACTTTCACACAGGAAGAGGAAGTACAGGAAGCACATGATCAGGATCCACACTGCCAGTGACAGGTAATTGTATGATTGATACTGAAAGAGAGAGAGAGTGTGTGTGTGTATATCAGTGAGCTTGTAGTGTGCTTGTGTGTGTGTATCAGTGAGCTTGTGGTTTGCTTGTGTATCAGTGAGCTTGTAGTGTGCTTATGTGTGTATCGGTGAACTTGTGTGTTTGTCAGTGAGCTTGTGGTGTGCTTGTGTGTATATCAGTGAGCTTGTAGTGTGCTTATGTGTATATCTGTGAGCCTGTAGTGTGCTTGTGTGTGTATCAGCTGGCTTGTAGTGTGCTTGTGTATCAGCGAGCTTGTGGTGTGCTTGTGTGTATATCAGTGAGCTTGTAGTGTGTGTGTGTATCAGTGAGCTTGTGTGTGTATCAGTGAGCTTGTGTGTGTATCATTGAGCTTGTGGTGTGCTTGTGTGTGTATCAGTGAGCTTGTGGTGTGTTTGTGTGTGTATCAGTGAGCTTGTGGTGTGCTTGTGTGTGTATCAGTGAGCTTGTGGTGTGCTTGTGTGTGTATCAGTGAGCTTGTGGTGTGCTTGTGTGTGTATCAGTGAGCTTGTGGTGTGCTTGTGTGTGTATCAGTGAGCTTGTGGTGTGCTTGTGTGTGTATCAGTGAGCTTGTAGTGTTCTTGTGTGTGTATCAGTGAGCTTGTGGTGTGCTTATGTGTGTGTATCAGTGAGCCTGTAGTGTGCTTGGGTGTGTATCAGCTGGCTTGTAGTAAGCTTGTGTTTGTCAGTTAGCTTGTAGTGTGCTTGTGCGTGTATCAGTGAGCTTGTGTGTTTGTCAGTGAGCTTGTGGTTTGCTTGTGTATCGGTGAGCTTGTGTGTTTGTCAGTGAGCTTGTGGTGTGCTTGTGTGTATATCAGTGAGCTTCTAGTGTGTATCAGTGAGCTTGTGTGTTTATCAGTGAGCTTGTGGTGTGCTTGTGTGTATATCAGTGAGCTTGTAGTGTGCTTGTGTGTGTATCAGTGTACTTATGTGTGTATCAGTGAGCCTGTAGTGTGCTTGTGTATATCAGTGAGCCTGTAGTGTGCTTGTGTATATCAGTGAGCTTGTGGTGTGCTTGTTTATATCAGTGAGCTTGTAGTGTGCTTATGTGTGTATCAGTGATCCTGTAGTGTGCTTGTGTGTGTATCAGCTGGCTTGTAGTTATCTTGTGTTTGTCAGTGAGCTTGTAGTGTGCTTGTGTATCAGCGAGCTTGTAGTGTGCTTGTGTGTGTATCAATGAACTTGTGTGTTTGTCAGTGAGCTTGTGGTGTGCTTGTGTGTATATCTGTGAGCTTGTAGTGGGCTTGTGTGTGTATCAGTGGGCTTGTGTGTGTTTCAGTGGGCTTGTGTGTGTATCAGTGGGCTTGTGTGTGTATCAGTGAGCTTGTGTGTGTATCAGTGAGCTTGTGTGTGTGTCAGTGAGCTTGTGTGTGTGTCAGTGAGCTTGTGTGTGTGTCAGTGAGCTTGTGTGTTTGTCAGTGAGCTTGTGGTGTGCTTGTGTGTATATCCGTGAGCTTGTGGTGTGCTTGTGTGTATCGGTGAGCTGGTAGTGTGCTTGTGTATATCGGTGAGCTGGTAGTGTGCTTATGTGTGTATTAGCTGGCTTGTGGTGATGTCGCGTAACATGAAATTTTCCGTTCGCGAACGGCAAACGCGAACTTCCTCAAATGTTCGCGAACGGGCGAACCGCCATAGACTTCAATAGGCAGGCGAATTTTAAAACCCACAGGGACTCTTTCTGGCCACAATAGTAATGGAAAAGTTGTTTCAAGGGGACTAACACCTGGACTGTGGCATGCCGGAGGGGGATCCATGGCAAAACTCCCATGGAAAATTACATAGTTGATGCAGAGTCTGGTTTTAATCCATAAAGGGCATGAATCACCTAACATTCCTAAATAGTTTGGAATAACGCGCTTTAAAACATCAGGTATGGTGTTGTATTGATCAGGTAGTGTAAGGGTTACGCCCGCTTCACAGTGACAGACCAAACTCCCCGTTTAACGCACCGCAAACAACCGCAAACTGTCCATTTGCACAACCGCAAACTCCCCATTTGCACAAGGTTGGATACCAAGCTAGCCATGTCCCGTTCCTTGTCCTCACTGATGTCATTGAAGGTCTCTTCCTCCAACCAGCCACGTACAACACCAAGGGTCCCCGAAAGGTGACAACAAGCCCCCTGTATAATTTTTTTTAAATGTACACTACTGTTACACCAGATATGCGTTGCACTGGTGTGACACTGTGCCCTGGCAGGCCCTGAAACGCACACGTGTGAAGACAACTGACTGCTATTATATTACAGTCAAAAAAGTGTTTTGTTTTTTTTAAATGCAAGCTATTGGGAAACCAGATATGAGTGGTGGCACTGGGACCACCTTATTGGATATCGCTAAAAATCATGATCACTATATACTAGACATGTGCAATTAGTTTTGGTCCGAATTAAAATTCGCCCGAATTTCAGATAATTCAGACATTTGGGTGCTTCCGAATGTCCGAATCATTGAATTGCCAAAGTGCCGAATTGCCGAAGTGCCGAAATTACCGAATTTCCGAAGTTCCGAAGTTCCGAGGTGTCAAAGTGCCGAAGTTCCGAAGTTCCGAAGCACAGTATTGCCTAAGTACGAATGTACTTACCCAGTGAAAGAAGAAGAATGTTACACTGTATACAATTTCAAATACAAAGTATACAAACATTCCCACGGTATTAGGGAGCTATCTACTAAAAGGCTGAAAGACCTAAATTGGTCTTTCAGCCAAATTTACTAATACTAAGTAAAAATTACTTAGTATTAGTAAATTATGCCCCTACTCGCTATACCGCAAGTAGGGGAATGTCTATTAAACAGTGAGCAGTCTGTGGCTGCTAACTGTTAAAAAAAAGAAAAAACAAAGGGTCCCCCCTCCCTGAGCGGGTGGGGGCCCTAAAGTAAAAAAAAAAGGGGGGAGGACCTATTGTTCTCCCCACCGGCCCCCACCCCTGAGCGGTGGGTGGAGGCCCTAAACAAGAATAAGGGGGGGAGACCTAATGTCCTCTCCCCTGGCCCCCACCCCTGAGCGGCGGGTGGGGGCCCTAAATACAAATTGGGGGGGGACCTAATGTCCTCCCCCCTGGCCCCTACCCCTGAGTGGTGGGTGGAGGCCCTAAATTCAAATTGGGGGGGGACCTAATGTCCTCCCCCCTGGCCCCCACCCCTGAGCGGTGGTGGGGGCCCTAAACAAAAATAAGGGGGGGGGGACCTAATGTCCTCCCTCCTGGCCCCCACCCCTGAGCGGCGGGTGGGGGCCCTAAATACAAATTGGGGGGGGACCTAATGTCCTCCCCCCTGGCCCCTACCCCTGAGTTGTGGGTGGAGGCCCTAAATTCAAATTGGGGGGGACCTAATGTCCTCCCCCCTGGCCCCCACCCCTGAGCGGTGGAGGGGGCCCTAAACAAAAATAAGGGGGGGGACCTAATGTCCTCCCTCCTGGCCCCCACCCCTGAGCGGCGGGTGGGGGCCCTAAATACACATTTAACCCCCCTCCCCCAGGTGGCTAGGGGTCCCCAAACCCCTAGTCAACCCCTCCCCAAAAAAATAAACTCCTACCTACCCCCCTCACCTAAAAATAATGAGGGGGGACCATTTAACTAAATTAGGTCCCCCTCCCTTATTCTTGTTTAGGGCCCCCACCCACCGCTCAGGGGTGGGGGCCAGGGGGAGGACAATAGGTCCCCCCATTTGTATTTAGGGCCCCCACCCTCCGCTCAGGGGTGGGGGCCAGGGGGGAGGACATTAGGTCCCCCCATTTGTATTTAGGGCCCCCACCCGCCGATCACGGGTGGGGGCCAGGGGGGAGGACAATAGGTCCCCCCCTTATTCTTGTTTAGGACCCCACCCACCGCTCAGGGGTGGGGGCCATGGGGGAGGACATTTGGTCCCCCCCTTATTCTTGTTTAGGGCCCCCAACCACCGGTCAGGGGTTGGGGCCAGGGGGGAGGACATTAGGTCCCCCCCCCAATTTTTATTTAGGGCCCCCACCGCCGCTCAGGGGTGGGGGCCAGTGGGAAGGACAATAGGACCTCCCCCCTTTTTTTTTACTTTAGGGCCCCCACTCGCTGTTTTTTAACAGTGAGCAGCCACAGGCTGCCACAGGCTGCCACAGGCTGCCACAGGCTGCTCACTGTTTAATAGACATGCCCCTACTCGCGGTATTGCGAGTAGCGGCGCAATTTACTAATACTAAGTAATTTTTACTTAGTATTAGTAAATTTGGCTGAAAGACCAATTTAGGTCTTTCAGCCTTTTGGTAGATAACTCCCTAATACCGTGGGAATTAGGGAGTTATCTACCAAGCGGCTGCAAGAAAAGTCCCGAAAAGTCCGGGAGGGATAATGTATAATAAACACAGGTTACTGGCTATGGGAGGATAATGTATAAGAAACACAGGTTACTGGCTATGGGGGGGATAATGTATAATAAGCACAGGTTATTGGCTATGGGAGGGATAATGTATAATAAACACAGGTTACTGGCTATGGGAGGATAATGTATAAGAAACACAGGTTACTGGCTATGGGGGGGATAATGTATAATAAGCACAGGTTATTGGCTATGGGAGGGATAATGTATAATAAACACAGGTTACTGGCTATGGAGGGATAATGTATAATAAACACAGGTTACTGGCTATGGGATGATAATGTATTATAAACACAGGTTACTGGCTATGGGGGAGATAATGTATAATAAACACAGGTTACTGGCTATGGGGGGATAATGTATAATAAACACAGGTTACTGGCTATGGGGGAGATCATGTATATTAAACACAGGTTACTGGCTATGGGGGGATAATGTATAATAAACACAGGTTACTGGTTGTGGGGGGATAATGTATAATAAACACAGGTTACTGGTTGTGGGGGATAATGTATAATAAACACAGGTTACTGGCTATGGGGGAGATAATGTATAATAAACACAGGTTACTGGCTATGGGTGGATAATGTATAATAAACACAGGTTACTGGATATGAAGGATAATGTATAATAAACACACAAAAAAATAATAATACAAAAAAAATGAATGCAGCTTCAGAATTAATCTAAATTGTATGCTGTCTAGGAGGTGGGAGGGTCTGGGAGGGAGGGTCTGCTGCTGATTGGCTGGAATGTGTCTGCTGACTGTGAGGTACAGGGTCAAAGTTTACTCAATGATGACGAATAGGGGGCGGACCGAACATCGCATATGTTCGCCGTCCGTGGTGAACGCGAACACGCTATGTTCGCCAGGAACTATTCGCCAGCGAACCGTTTGGGACATCACTACTGGCTTGTAGTAAGCTTGTGTTTGTCAGTGAGCTTGTAGTGTGCTTGTGTATCAGCGAGCTTGTAGTGTGCTTGTGTGTGTATCAGTGAGCTTTTGTGTTTGTCAGTGAGCTTGTGGTGTGCTTGTGTGTATATCCGTGAGCTTGTAGTGTGCTTGTGTGTGTATCAGTGAGCTTGTGTGTTTGTCAATGAGCTTGTGGTGTGCTTGTGTGTATATCCGTGTGCTTGTAGTGTGCTTGTGTGTGCATCAGCGAGCTTGTAGTGTGCTTGTGTATATCAGTGAGCTTGTGGTGTGCTTGTATGTGTATCAGTGAGCTTGTAGTGTGCTTGTGTGTGTATCAGTGAGCTTGTAGTGTGCTTATGTGTATATCTGTGAGCTTGTAGTGTGCGTGTGTGTATATCAGTGAGCCTGTAGTGTGCTTGTGTGTGTATCAGCTGGCTTGTAGTAAGCCTGTGTTTGTCAGTGAGCTTGTAGTGTGCTTGTGTATCAGCGAGCTTGTAGTGTGCTTTTGTGTGTATCAGTGAGCTTGTGTGTTTGTCAGTGAGCTTGCAGTAAGCTTGTGTACATCAGTGAGCTTGTAGTGTGCTTGTGTATCAGCGAGCTTGTAGTGTGCTTGTGTGTGTATCAGTTAGCTTGTGTCTTTGTCAGTGAGCTTGTAGTAAGCTTGTGTGTATTAGTGTGCTTGTGTGTGTATCAGTAAACTTGCCTGTAATAAGCTTGTGTGTGTCCGTTTGACTATTGTGAGCTTGTGTATGGGGCAGGGAGCTTGTGTGTGTTGGTGTGCTTGTTTGTGTCAGTGAGCTTGCCGGTAGTAAGCTTGTGTGGGTCAGAGAGCTTCTGTGTGTCAGTGAGCTTGTGTGGGTCAGAGCACTTCTGTGTTTGTCATTAGCGAGCATGTGTTGGTCAGAGAGGTTGTGTGTGTGGTGAGCTTGTCTGTAGTTAGGTTGTGTTTGTCACTGAGTTTGTCTCTAGTGTGCTTGAGTGAATATCAGTGAACTTGTGTACGGCAGTAAGCTTGTCTGTAGTGAGCTTTTGCTTGTGTCAGAGAGCGTTTGTGTGTATCGGTGAGCTTGTCTGTAGTGAACTCTTTTGTAGTCAGTGTGTGTGTGCGCCATTGAACTAGTGTGATTTATTCATGTGGAACATCCTTTTAATATATATATTTTCTGAAACTATACAATTGACACACTGATGCCGATATGCTGATATCGGCATGGAGTGTTTCCCTGCTTAAAGAATTGTCCCCAAGCAGAGCCAGTCACAACGGACAGGGGGCGTCCCGGAGGGTGGCGGCTATAGCACTGTACACCCATGGATCATCTAGAACGAGGGGCTGCAGGTAAGACAAAAGTCTTCTTCAAAGTACATACATATAAACAATACAAGCATACTATGTGACACAATGAATTAGAGGGCTGGAATATTTTTTTTCCAGGGCTGCTTTCTGTTCCCAGTCCGGCCCTGCTTCCAGGAGGTTGTCTTCCTTGTGTTCACTTTGATCTGGATGCTGGCTGAGACTGTTGGGAGTCTGAGGCTGGCTCTCCAGGCTCTCTTAGTCTTTCCAACCAAACCAATACACACTGCCACACGCACACCAGCAGACACATACACACCAATCCATCAAATACGAAAATACACACACACTGGCAACCACACGCACACCAGCAGACACATACACACCGACCCACAAATACGGAAATTCACACACTGGAAGCTACATGCACACCAGCAGACACATACACACCAACCCACCAAATACGAAAATTCACACACTGGCAACCACACGCTGTCAGGGTATTTATATCGGCAGACATTTTGTGCTATGATAGAAATTAAAATGTATATTGTCAGAGTCACTCTGAACAGAGCAGACTCGATTTTGTTATTTTCAAGCTAACAAAAGACACAAGATTTCTATCCCTTCTGTAAAACTAACCACTTTGCCAGAGCTAAAAGAATGCATAGTATATACAAACCAGGTGATAAGAAATGAGAACGGGGGATGGACAGACTGTCTAAATGCTAATGGAATAGAATAAATTCTAAACCCAGACATTTGTGACAGAGAAGATTAAATAATGTAATTTTACTTTCGATATTGTATAAGATCCCATTGTAATTTAGAGGTCATATTTAGTTTATAACTGTCATATTAGAAATTATAGCAGAATTTGCCAGACACATAGTCTGAAGAAAGCCTAAAGAAACACTTTGAACTGACAGAAAACTTAAGTTATAGATAACCATAAAGATAAGCTAAATGACGTCAAAATAGCCACCAGGAAAAGTTAACTCTTTCCTGGATAGGAATGTTTAGTGGGACGAGACTGCCCTCTATAGACCAAATACTTAAATTGCTATCTGGAAGGTAACCACACCTCCAGTTTTCTATTGGTCTATCACCTAGTGACGAACAGAGAATCTTTCCCTTTAAAAAAAGTTAAGACAAAGGGAAGAGAGGGAGTAGCAGAGGAGAGAAGCAAAGGGAAGAAAAGGAGTGAACAGTCGGGGGAAAAAGTCAAAGAGTCAGAAGCAGGCTAAGAAAGAAAAGCAGAGTCAGAGCGAGAAAGAAACATTCCTTGACACTTAGCTACCTGAGAACATCTGATGAGAATGTCTACTCAACTGGTAAATATACTGGTTTCATTTAATTAATCTAAATTAATAAAAAGAATTCTAATAGCATGATACATGACTGGATAAATCACGATCAGATTTCGATATTTAGAAATCTTAGTTAACTAAGAAGTATATAGTTATAACCATTCCATTCTGCAGATGGAATTAGAATAATTATGTATTTATGTGATTTATCACATGTTAGCATATCGTGATATTTATCCAGGTGTATTGATTTGCTCTAAAATAAGATAAAATATCTGTTTAGGCAAATTAAAATTCTGCTTATAGAACATGGTAGATTACTCATATTGTATGGTTCCAGGAAATGACTAATGAGCTGGTTTAAATGTTATTTTATTTAAAATTACATGAGAATAGGTCTTAATTACCTAGGAGGTCTAGCCAGCATTGAAAGGGTTATTCTAACTGTTGGCTAAGTTTTATGGCCTTACGCTGCAAGCTCTGTGAAACACCGTCATAAATATTGTTTGACAATTGCTGTGTTAGCCATTGGAATGTGTATTGACTTTGTATTGCATATTCATGTTATACTAAATATTCATTGATTATTATCACGCATGTTACATATTATTATTATTTAATTTGTCACAATAAATTGTATCTATTTTTATAACAAATTGTGATTTTATTTATATGGAATACATTTCACTTACACGATAACGATCTTTGGGATCTGAGAATTGAAATAGTGGGCAATTCTCAACTATTTACTATTATTATCCCATAAATATCCCAACAACGCACACCAGCAGACACATACACACCAACCCACCAAATACGAAAATCCACACACTGGCAGAAGCTCACACAAACTCATATATTGAAATGTCAGTAGTAGTAGCCACCCTCCGTTTTGCCTACTTTTTACCAGGAGGGTGACTTATCTTGTCCCCAGTGGGGTTCTGGCACTGGTTGCTGTGCTGGGAGGAGGTGAATGGACATCACATTCTCTCAATGTGGGAGGAGACTGTTCCAACTTGTAAGGAGCCTGTGCTGTCACCGTTCCATAATGTGGGCTAGTCCCCAACCGAAACAACAAGTTTTTACTGGAGACCTTGCAAGTCAAAGTGCATGGTTTGGCCGAACAGACTACTTGCCTACTAGTTTAGCTCCCACCCACCCTTGGTCGTGTTGTTGAAGCCCATAATCAGATCTTCCGAACCTGCAGGCCCCCATGCCCAAGTTAAATTGCCCCTATTATAAGGGATAACTCCTAAGTCTGAAATGACCCTGGTGTGGTCTCCCTACTTGCCCCCTGCCCCTGAATTGGTGGTGGGCTTTACCAGCTGCCCATCACCTATCTTGGAGCTGCAGCATGAGTGGAGATATCCCTCTCATGCTGCAGTCACACAGTACAGAGCACTCACTGAGGCCTTGTAATGTGTGAACTAGGAAATCCTGTCAGTACTGACATCAGCAGAGGGAATCCCTCAG
Organism: Pelobates fuscus; assembly: GCF_036172605.1. Taxonomy (NCBI): domain Eukaryota; kingdom Metazoa; phylum Chordata; class Amphibia; order Anura; family Pelobatidae; genus Pelobates; species Pelobates fuscus. Next base: position 477,099,478 of record NC_086317.1, read on the forward strand.
AACTGTAAGCAGGATAAGTAGTAGGATTAGGACAGGGATTATGGAGATGATTATGATTTGGGTTATAGGTTGGATAGTGGGTTAGATTAGTGGTTGGATTAATGGATTATTTAAGGGTTGTGTTAGGGGTTGGATTAGGGGAAAAAGTATACATGTAGGTATAATTGTAATTGATAACAGTAGCAGTAGTGGGGCACGTGTTGTCTGTGAATTTCCCCAAAATAAAACACGTTCGAAAAAAAACACAAAAAAATAATATTTTGAATTACGTTTATCATAGAATGGTTAAATAAAAAATTAAATGCAAAGTGTCACCGTTACATAGCCTGGGGGTGCACTTTCTATAAATATATACTTTTGTATAGGGATTTTGGATTCTGTCACTACTATATTAACAGATTTTGCTAATATTTAGCATTAAACCCATAATTCACACCTTGCCATATTTATTTTATAACTTCTTAAAATGAATTAAAAGCCTAGATTTATTGGAAATATTAACAATCTGGACTAATTAGTGAATCTAGTTTAGTTTGTTTTCTTTAGCTACGTGTGTTATGTAGAAACTATTAAATGCATAACTGAGAAAAATGTTTATTTTAGATTTTTCATGTTTTATTTCTATTTAATATTGTGTTATGAATACATAACAGAAGAAAGACCAAATTCTCCTTTAAAATACATATAGTATGTTTGGGTGCCCGTAAACAGAAAGGATGAGATTGTGGCAGAATGAACCTTGGCCACAAAGATGTCAAAATAGCCTTGGTCCTTAAGGGGTTAACAAAGGTACTTGGGAGGGTGCAGCACATCTCAAGCAGGAAGCTTGGTGATAATCTTTGAAATCTGACATTAGCTTTGGATCCGGGAGTCAAGTTAGCAGCGTTCTGTTCAGGGATTCTGTATGAGACTGAAAATAATATGACCTTGTCACAATCACTCCCATCCACCCAACCTCAGGCTGCCCTGTTTGTGTCTCCAGGTATTACTGACAATAATCTTCAATTCAGCCAAGTTAGAGAAAGTGATGCACCACACAATATAGCCACTAGGTGGCATTATTAGCTGGAGATGTGAGTGCTCAGATTAGAAGCTCACATGCAGCAGATATATTGCTGGATGGTTTTATTGCAGTTTTTTTTATTATTTATTAACCCGTTAGTGACTTACATTTTTCTAAGATTTTGTGCATTCGTAACACAGGCTGTTTTAGCACATTAATAAATACATATAATCATATTATACATTTTATACCATTTATTTGTTTATTGCTTTAGAACGTATCTTATGTCTGGATTAGACTATACCCCACACCTTTGCAGTTTTTTTGAGGAAGGTATAGGGTCACCTTAAAGTCAAGTCGTGCCTAAATTAGAACTCTCTTAGCACAGAGTGGGTCTGAGTCTGGAAACCGTCAGGAGAGAGATCTGCGTTAATTAACCCCATATTGTGCTTCTTTTTAGGGCCATTCAGGGTCACAGCATTGCAATTGATGACACAAGAAAAACACATTTCTTTTATACAGATCGTTATACAGATCTCGTGATCTGAACATCCCTAAAATGATAAGAAAAGGGTTTCTTTCCTCAAATTAATTTTGTCTTTTTCCAAGCCTATTTTGTTTATTCCAGTGTCCTTATGTTTCTTTTCAATAAAGCCTTAATTTCCATTTGATAAAAACTTGCACTATATCTCTTTTACAAAACCTTTTTTGTGTTTGTGTGTTTTCTTGACTAATTCACATGTAGAACATTCATAGAAATAATTGGATATAACTAATGCGGACAGGAAACATATTTTAGGTGCACCTGTAGAGGGGGCAGGACCCAAGGTGTCAGGGGACACAGGTCCAAATGTTTGCAAATGGTTTAACTATTTACCAAGGGACGGTGCTAGGGGACATCTGACACCATGACTTATAAGTGACCTATTTTAGATCAAATTTAGCCTAAAGTTTGGAGATTTTGCAGATTTTCATTCAGAGTTTAGTGAAAAACCCTCCAGGAGTGACATCCCTCCACTCCAAGATTGACACATTCAACGTTATAGGAGGGCATGATTGTCCACTCAGTCACTGCCAGCAACACATGTTCTGTATCTTCATGTCTTCATGACCACTGTTGATATAGAACCTGTGGTGTATCTCAATTAACTTTACATTTGATGTTTATCCTGTACTGAAATTATTCTTCATGTCGGCCCTAAGTCACCATGGAATTTTATAACGTACTTTATAACATCTTCGTATTGGTCAGTAGCTCAGTCCTACAGGTAGATACTAATGTAGGGACACAGTTCTTTATTTTGAATAGTCAGCACTTTGTCGCGAGGTCCATTCAAAGGTTTCTCATACAGAAGTCTTTGATGAAACCAATTAACTGGTTCAAACCCCATGCCAAAGTCACATCGGGGGTGTAAGTAGCACAAATGTACATATATCTCTGGATGTGCAACATTTAAAGCATTAACACTGCAAATACAGATTCCTTCCTCCATGACCACTTCAAAAAACAGAAGAGGTCACTGATGCTGGAGTAACCATTTATGATTTAAATTACCATTTATGATTTAGATTAGTCAAAACAAAGAAAAATAATTCTTGGCGTGATTGTATCTGATTTCAAGAAGGGAAATATTTGTTGTTGTTGAAAATTTAAATTAACTGGAAATTAGATGCAAATAAAGATTGGACAGTGCATACAGGTTTAGTAGGTGCACACGTTGAGAGGTTTGCTTCAGCTGATAACTTAAAAAAACTTTAGCAGGAGCTGATTTTATGGCTTGCTAGCTGAGCCCCTGTGTGTGAGTGAGGGAGAGTCCAAATATTTCACGCATTCAAACAGAGAAGATGGCTCCTGAGATAAAGCTCCATTTACAGATAGATGTTCTTGTTTGTTGGTCTTGGAGATGTTTGAGATGTCCACTGGTGAGCATATTTTGTAAGACCCCCGATGGTTCCAGCACTGCTTGGTCTGCTGTGGCCCGGAGTTGCAGGGGAAGTTAGGTTTTACTTACCTGTAACTGTCCCTCACCGTAGCCATCATCTCCATCTGGCTGATCATCTTCACCTCCTGTTGTATAAACTGCCAGATCCCACATCAGTGCTTTACTCATGAGAGAGAGGATACAACCACATCATAGACAATGGCTTTTATTACTATTGATGAACATAGTCCCTAGTTTATGTTATGAGTTCTTTTAGCAACAATGGAGTTTTATTTTGATGTAATACACATATTTTTTTTTTTTGGGGGGGGGGGGGGGGAGGGTTTACAAAGGCACTTGCGGCTCTCAGGCCAAGCTCTCTTGATTCATCCCAGGGCTAGACTGATCTTGCAGCCAGCCAACAGGACCCAAGACTCTGTTACTGGGATCCTTAAAAATCCACACAGGACATAGTTCCAAAAGGAACCAACATACAAAACTTCAGCTCCAATTGGGACCAGCCCATACAACTACCACGTGAAGCCCATTGTGACAAACCCAACAAAATACAAACAACCAAAACATGCTATAAAATACACAGGGAACTACAACAACATAACATATCTATAAAGGGGTGTGGAAGACAACAACCAACACCAAACATCTCTCCTGCCTGCAGTATTCGCAACAGGCAAATCCACCTGAACATGCAAATCCCCAAGTCCCGCCACTCAGGCAGCGCACACAGCAGACAAAACACCCAACACTAAACAACCACATCACAAACACCCCGCACGCACAACGGGCACAGGGTGACCCAGACACAGGAGTCATCCGGGGTTAGAATTGTCCATCTTATGTTCCCAGTGATGGTGACTACCGTCACACTATGCCAACCACTCAGGGAATCAGTCATGCTCCCACCTCCGTATTCACTCTTATTGTTGGCCTTTAATAAAGGGACACTATAGTCACCAGAACAGCTACAGCTTAAGAGACAAAAGATAGTGTTTACATATACACCTATAGTGGAAGTCACTCAGGTGGCGCTGAACGTTCCCCATAGTTATGCCCTGATTTAAAGCATCTCTATGAGGAGATGCTAATTGGTGCAGTGTTTTGCTGTGCATTGCGTAATAGCCTCAAAATGCGTTCCTATGGGAAAGCATCCGATTACCTGAGATCATCAAGTTTCATGATCTCGGCCATGGAGGTGGAGCTAGGCTGAGCCTGTTGCAGCACGGCTTTGGAAAAAAGGTTAATAAAACCACCTTCCCATGTGATCGGAGGGGGGGTGGTGGAGACTAGTGATGTCGCGAACATAAAATTTTCGCCATAGACTTCAGTAGGCAGGCGAATTTTAAAACCCACAGGGACTCTATCTGGCCACAATAGTGGTTGAAGGGGGGGGGAGGAGACCTACTTTCCTTCCGCCCCCCCGGCCCCCACCCCTGGGTGGCGGGTGGGGGTGGGGGCCATAAAGATAATGAGGGGGGAACTACTGTCCTCCCCCTCTCCGGCCCCCACCCCTGGGCGGCGGGTGGGGGCCATAATGATAATGAGGGGGGGGACCTACTGTCCTCCTCACCCCCGGCCCTCACCCCTGGGCGGCAGGTGGGGGTCATAAAGATAATGAGGGGGGGACCTACTGTCCTCCCCCCCCTGCCTGGGTGGCGGGTGGGGGCCATAAAGATAATGAGGGGGGACCTCTCTGGCCCCCACCCCTGTGCGGTGGGTGGAGGCCCTAAAAATAACAATAAGGGGCGGACCTATTGTCCCCCCCCCCGGCCCCCACCCCTGAGCGGTGGGTGGGGGCCCTAAAAATAACAAGGGGGACCTACTGTCCCCCCCCGGCCCCCACCCCTGAGCGGTGGGTGGGGGCCCTAAAATTATCAATAAGGGGGGGACCTATTGTCCCCCCCGGCCCCCACCCCTGAGCGGTGGGTGGGGGCCCTAAATACAAAGGGGGGGACCCTAGTCACCCCTCACCCCACAAAAAAAATTATCTCCCTACCTACCCCCCTCACCCTAAAAATAATGAGGGGGGGACCTTTAACTAAAAATCTGTAAAAAAAAAAATTTAGATAAAATCAACTTACCATTCAATGTTTTCTTTCTTCTACAATCTTCTTTTTTCAGACCCAAAAAAGGGCAAATAAATAACCATAATAACCGACGCAATTAAAAAACAAACAAAAATAAAACGAGCGCACACAAAAAAATACATGTTCACCCATGGAGGGCTCCGCGCAGACTGAGCTCTGCAGGGCGGGGGAAGGCTTATAAAGCCTTGCCACGCCCTGCAATTAGGCTAAGAACACTCTGATTGGCTGGTTTAACCCCTTAAGGACCGGACTGTTTTTGCGATGTTGTACATTTGCGACCAGGCATCTTTTTACACTTTTGTGGTGTTTGTGTTTAGCTGTAATTTTCCGCTCTCTCATTTACTGTTCCCATACAAATTATATATTGTTTTTTTCAGGACAAAAGGGGCTTTCTTACATACCATTATTTATATAATCTCATGTAATTTAATTTTTAAAAAATGAAAAAATATGATGAAAAATTTAAAAAAATAAATGTTTTTTGACTTTTATGTGAAAAATCTTTTACTCATCTACAAAAGCGAAAAAAACTGCTAAATAGATTCAAAATGTTGTCCTGAGTTTAAAAATACCCAGTGTTTACATGCTTTTTGCTACTTTTTTGCATGTTATAGGGCTATAAGTACAAGTAGGATATTGCGGTTTCAAAACATACATTTTTAAAATGTATCAATAGTGACATTGTAACACTATTATCTGTCATAAATCGCTAAATAACACCCCACATGTACATATATTTTTTAAAGTAGACAACCCAGGGTATTCAATATGGGGTATGTCCAGACTTTTTTAGTAGCCACTTAGTCGCAAACACTGGCCAAAGTTAGCGTTCATATTTGTTTGTGTGTGAAAAAAGTAAAAAACTAAATTGAACGCTAATTTTGGCCAGTGTTTGTGACTAAGTGGTTACTAAAAAGGACTGGACATACCCCATTTGCAATACCTTGGGTTGTCTTCTTTTGCAAATGGTATGCCATCATGGGGGTAATTCTCATTCCTGGGCTACCATACGCTCTCAAAGGCAATGTAACCAACCTGGCCATTTTCAATGTAAAAATATTTGACCCATATATTTGACCCTGTAACTTTCAAAAACGCTATAAAACCTGTACATGGGGGGTACTTTTATACTCAGGAGACTTTGCTGAACACAAATATTAGTGTTTCAAAACTGGAAAATGTATCACAACAATTATATCATCAGTAAAAGTGCTGTTTGTGTGTGAAAAATGCAAAAAAAGTCACTTTCACTGACAATATCATCGCTGTGATATGTTTTACTGTTTTGAATCACTAATATTTGTGTTCAGCAAAGTCTCCCGAGTAAAACAGTACCCCCCATGTACAGGTTTTAGGGTGTCGTAGAACGTTACAGGGTAAAATACAGTGACAGCAAATTAAATTCTCTGGACTTTCGGCTTGGGTTGGCAGGCAGGTCCCTTAAATTGCAATCAATAAAATAACTTAGTTATGTAAAAATATTACATAAATACGCACGTAGAATTTAAATATATATGCATATTTATATATTTGAAGTCTACGTGTATATCTATATAATTATTTATGTAATTTTGTATATGGACATATGAATAGTTCGTATTCTTTTTATTTATTTATATATACAAAGATATATATACAATTTCATTCTAAGTGTATTTTGATATAAATATATATATATTAATATCAAAATACAGTTAGAATAAAATTTTGTATAGATATATAATTTTTTTTACAATTTTTATTATTATTTTTACATGTTTAATTTAATTTAAATTAATTTTTATTTGTATTTTATAATAATATATATATATATATATACAATATATATAGTTATTATATATATTATATATATACGTGTGTAATTTAATTATAAGTGTATTTTTATATTAATATATGTACATATTAATATAAAAATACACTTAGTATGACATTATATATGATATATAGACATATATTATATAGGTATAATATATGTCTATATATCATATATATATACACATATATAATAATCATTTTTTTTTATTAACTATAACTTTAATTTTTTTTTTTTATTTTACACTTGCAGGGAGACTGCCTGTCAGCACAGACAGTCCCCCTGCAGGCAGACACATGGACACCTATTGTGACCATGTGGTCGCCCTGTTGGGCGATCACATGGCCACAGGGGTCCTAATCCGCCATGGGGAGACTGTCTGGGCTGCAGGCAGTCTCCCCACACCGGTAGCACCGCCGATCGCCGCCAGGGGAACGACGGCGATCGGGTAAGTACCTCTTAAATTTAGGACGGTTCAGGACCGTCGGCGTTCGGCAAGGGAAAAATGCCGATGACGGTCCTGAACCGTCCTGCGTCGTTAAGGGGTTAAGCCAATCAGAGTGCTCTTTGTCATTTTACACAGCGTGGGAAAATTCCAAAGAACTTTCCCACGCTGTGTAAAATGATACAGAGCACTGTGATTGGATGGCTTGAAATCCATCCAATCACAGTGCTCTGTGTCATTTTACACAGCGTGGGAAAATTGAACTTTCCCACGCTGTGTAAAATGACACAGAGCACTGTGATTGGATGGATTTCAAGCCATCCAATCACAGTGCTCTGTGTCATTTTACACAGCGTGGGAAAGTTCTTTGGAATTTTCCCACGCTGTGTAAAATGACAAAGAGCACTCTGATTGGCTTAAACCAGCCAATCAGAGTATTCTTAGCCTAATTGCAGGGCGTGGCAAGGCTTTATAAGCCTTCCCCCGCCCTGCAGAGCTCAGTCTGCGCGGAGCCCTCCATGGGTGAGCATGGATTTTTTTTTTGTGCGCTCGTTTTTTTTTTGTTTGTTTTTTTATTGCGTCAGTTATTATGGTTTTTTATTTGCCCTTTTTTGGGGCTGAAAAAAGAAGATTGTAGAAGAAAGAAAACATCGAATGGTAAGTTGTTTTTATCTAATTTTTTTTACAGGTTTTTAGTTAAAGGTCCGCCCTTCATTATTTTTAGGGTGAGCGGGGTAGGTAGGGAGATAAAAACAATTTGGGGGGAGGGGTGACTAGGGTCCTCCCCATTGTATTTAGGGCCCCCACCCACCTCTCAGGGGTGGGGCCCGGGGGGGACAATAGGTCCCCCTTATTGTTAATTTTGGGGCTCCCACCCACCGCTCAGGGGTGGGGGCCGGGGGGGACATTAGGTCCCCCCCTTATTATTTTTAGGGCCACCGCTCAGGGGTGGGGGCCGGGGGGAGGACAATAGGTCCCCCCCTATTGGTATTTAGGGCGCCCACCCGCCACTCAGGGGTGGGTAGGGGCACAATTTACTAATACTAAGTAATTTTTACTTAGTATTAGTAAATTTGGCCACAAAAAAACAAAAAAAAATAGGGGGCGGACCGAACATCGCATATGTTCGCCGTCCGTGGCGAACGCGAACGCGCTATGTTCGCCAGGAACTATTCGCCAGCGAACCGTTCGGGACATCACTAGTGGAGACCTAAATAGTTAGTTTAACACTATAGCGTCAGGAATACATGTTTGCATTGCTGACACTGTAGTGTTCCTTTAAAACGATGTGGTAAATTCAGATGGACATAAAATGGACTCTGCACCATTAGGGTGAAGTCATTTGCCTATTGATTTCTTTGTTTCTGATGATTCATTTTTTTCCTACGACTATAATAATCTTGCATAATTATACACCACTGACAATATTTTAATTTATTTTTTCTTGTTGCCATTAATGTGGTTTTTATGCGTTCTATACTGAGGTTTTATTCTAATTTCAGCGTACCTACTGTATACGTTAGCTGTAGTGGTTATGTTGATTTCAGTGTCCCTTAAATTGATACATCGCACTGCTAGAGAATAGAGCTAAGGAACACATTCATACAGTTAGCTGTGACGTGAATGTGTGGAGTTTTGGTTCACAAAATATGAGAAAGCTGAGAATGGACAAAAGCTTAGGGAAACTTAGTAGTTTGCCCTTCGGTACATCCCCGCTCAGGTCACACATTTTTTGCTCACTTGTGCCATTACAGAAACAACATTTTCTGATGCATGTCAGACTGGTCCCACCCATACGGGCAGTCCAGAACCGAAATGCCAGCAAGTTCTCTCTGTACGAGAGATACAGCAATTCCAGATGATTGTTTTGGCCCTCTTTTGAGCCCATTTTGACCAATCAGCAGTGTTTAAGGGTTATTTAAACCCAAACATGTTTGTTAGCAGTGTCCAGTTATGGTTTTCACTTGTTGGTTATCCTGTTCTTATAGTTATAATTCTAGTATTTTGATCTTGGCATGTCCTTGACTATCCCTAATTCTGGTGTCCTTGACTTTTTGGCTTTACCTATTCGTTATTGCCCCTGACCTCGGGTTATTACCGACCATTCTTTTATGTTAAATCCGGTTATTCTAAGACCCGGTATTACGTTTATTTAAACTAACGTTTTTCTGTGTTTAACTTAATTCTTCGTGTTGGGTCACAGTATATTCCAAAAGTTTAGAGTTTTGGCTTTCATGCGTATTGATGAACTTAATCATTTATGTCTACACCACATTCCAATCTGGTAACTAATCTGGTCTGCTGGTTACATGCTGCATCTGATCTTCTCCTCCAATTCTTTAACGCTGATGCTGATTGAGGGTCCACCACCAGTTTTCTTAAACATCTGGATCAGAAAGATATTTTTTATTCAGCATGATATCTGTGTTTCTCACAGTATGTTTGCAGTGGAGTGTTTTAGGGGTTTGTTGGAAATGGATTGTTTGGAACTCTGATCTGAGTGGAACCGAACATGTTTGGACTTGTCACACTGTAGGTAGACGAAGAGGGTTTAGCGAGAGGAACATTAAGTTCAGGCTGTGTGGTAGTCCTGTTTGTAATCGCTGAGGTTTTATTTTTAATTTCATAATCTTATTTGGGGGATTTTTGCATACTACCTGAACGGCTTCTTGGTTTGTCCTTGGTGTCCGTGTGTTCCTCCCTCTTACCCTGACCTTGCCTTCACTTTTTGTTCTGTGATGAAACAAAAAAAACAAACAGCTAAAGTGAAAGTTTTAGTTTTTTAACATTGCATTGCTGGTATATGAGAATAACTACTGAAATCGCATTTCCTGCCTGGTTTAAACTCAATAATGCTTTATGATTTTAGTGACATTACTGGTAGTAAATGGTCTTTAGCTTTGGATTGTGATCTCACATGATACTATGTCAGAGAAGGTTATCGACTGGACAAAACTGCTCAGTAATTTACTCCAATTAAGGCAAAGAGACCAGATCACTAGGAAAAGCAAGCAGCTCCTCTCTCGAACACTTGTGACCCCCAGCTATCAGAGCGTTGGCGCGGGTTACGATAGGATTGGCGTGGGTTACCATGCTGGGCAGGCTTACGAGAGTTGGAGAGAAGAGCTGCTGAAAACTTAAGATCGCATGTGCTGGGCCCCCTCTTTACCATACAGGCACCAGCTCAAAGCCAAAGATAAAGTCCACTCTCTCTGGCCACAGGCAAGAGGTAGGGAGCAGGGAATACAATTATTTATTTTTAATTTAAAAAAAATGCAGCCCTTATCCTACCCACAAATATACCCAAACACTGCATCCACTACACAAACACACACACACTACATCCACTATACACACACTCTCTGCATCCACTAAACACGCACACATCATCCATTATACACACACTCTCTGCATCCACTACACACACACTGCATCAACTACACAAACACACACACTACATCCACTATACACACACTCTCTGCATCCACTACACACACACTGCATCAACTACACAAACACACACACGACATCAACGATACACTCTCTGCATCCACTAAACACACACACAGCATCCATTATACACACACTCACTGCATCCACTACGATATGCAGTCCCTTTCTCACACACTGTTTAACCAACACACACTTTCATTAAACATATACATTCACAGACATACTCACTTATTCACAGTTACACACACACTCCCATTCACTGACAGACACACATTTACACTAACTGACAGACACACATTCACTGACACACATACACACTCACTGACAAGATACCCATGCACACTCCCTGACAGACACACACACACACTGACAGATACACACTCACTGACAGAAACGCTTACACACTCACTGACAGACTCACACTCACTCAGTGTCAAACACACACACACACCGAGACACACATATACACACTGACAAACACATACACACTCACTGACAGACAAATATACACTCAGTGTCAGACACACATACACTAGCAAACACACACTGACAAGCAAACACATTAACTGACAGACACGCATACACACACTGACAGAAACACATACATACACTGACAGACACGCATACACACACACTGACACATGCATACACACACTGACAAACACTCTCAGTGACAGATACACTCCAACAGACAGACACATACACACTCACTGACAAACACATATACACTCTCACTGACAAACACACATACACACTCATTGACAAACTCATATGCACTCTCAGTGACAGGCACACACACTAACAGACACACACTCACTAACATACACACACTCTCTCATTAACGGACATACACTAACACTCACAAACAGACACACACACTAACACACTCACTGACACACAAACACATACACACTCACTAACAGACACAAACACTAACACACTTAGTAACACACAGTTCAGAGGTGCGGCGAGGGAACTCTGATCCTCCTGCTCAGCTCCCTTGAGCGCCTCTAAGTGATGCCGAGGCATCACTGCGGTGCGCGCGAGAGAGCTAAGCAGGAAGAGCATGCTCCCTCGCCACTCGCCTCCTACATTAGTGCATGCCAGCCTCGGGGGGGCCCTGAGGTGGCCAGCTGGCTAGATCTTGGGCCCTCCAGGAAAAGAGACTGACCAGGCATCTGCCAGGGCGATTGGGCGGCTTTTTTTTGCCGCCTCCCTGAAAGTGCCGCCCAAGGCAGATGCCTTGTCAGCCTCGCACTAAATACAGCGCTGTATACACACACACTGCATCCACTACACAAACACACACTACATCCACTATACACTCTCTGCATCTACTAAACACCTGCACTGCATCCACTAAATACACACACACTGCATCCACTATACACACACTGCATCCACTAAACACACACACACACACTGCATCCACTATACACATGCACTGCATCGACTAAATACACACACACTGCATCCATTAAACACACACACACTGCATCCACTATACACACACTGCATCCACTAAATACACACACACTGCATCCATTAAACACACACACACTGCATCCACTATACACACACTGCATCCACTAAATACACACACACTGCATCCATTAAACACACACACACTGCATCCACTAAACACATGCACTGCATCCACTATACATATGCACTGCATCAACTAAATATACACACACTGCATCCACTAAACACATGCACTGCATCTTTGTGGACAGACTCACGGTGGGTCCCGTGGGTGGACTCGCGATTGGCCCAGGGTTTCCAGACCTTAATTTCAAAGCCCAAAATTTCTGATGACAAATAATTCAATGTTTAGTGTACATTCGACTCGTACACGGTGATAAAATGTGATTTGGTGAAGCCATTTTCCCCAACACAGATCATTTTCCTGGATGTCTACATTTTGTCCAAAACCTGGTGCATGAATCAGACGATCCAAAACATATTAGATAATATTTGTATTTATTTTGCTGTACACTTAGAAGAGCACTTTACCTCCATATGGATCACAGATCAAGTGAGAAAATATAACTAACAGAGTAAAAACAGGAGAAGCAATAAAGAAATGTGTAAATCGTATGTTTATAAAATATATACGAAATCATTATATAATTATAGATTTTCTTTTCCAACTTCTCCCTTGATCTGTGAATAAAATAAACATTTAGTCACTGTCCCCTAGACATCAATAATCTTCTTTTTTCTAATCAGTCATCTCTTGTTTTGGCATCACGAACCGAATCATGTCCCATAAAACATGTCCGGCATTGCACATTTTCTTCGGTTCATTAGTTGGGTACATTAGGACTGGGTGTTCGGAATTTCACCCGATTGTCCAAAATGTGGACAAAATGCAATTCAAAACAAATCAGCCAGTCTACTGTATCTATACGTATCTATTCTACTACCATTGGAAATATGACTTAGCACGTTCCTTCTCAAAGGCGGGATGGGGGTGTGTGAGATGGGTGCAGATTGTTTGGATACAAGGGATTCCTGAAATACACTGTATCAGGCAGGACATCGCACAACAGGACACAGTACTGCTTATATCTTAACTTTGGATAGATCCAGTCAAATATTAAACAGTCCTCAGAGGCTCCATGTAGCATAGCTCTCCAAAGAAAAACATGTTTGTTTCTATGTTTTGCTGGTTAAATTGAGTTCAAGGTTACAGATGTAGTAACTAAAGCTGCAATAATTAACTGATAAGGAAACCTTTTTAATTCAATAGAACATTGACCACAAAGATACCAAGAATGGACAAATTACTAATCAACAGTTCTCCTAACTCTCATCTATTCCTCACTTTAGATTATCTAGAACTCTGTGAGCTGGGTATCTTAAAGATAATATTTATTATCCCTCTTCATTCCTTTGCACTTGTTGTTTTTTTTGTTTTTCCCTATTACTTAAATCTCCAAAATTCTATGTAAAACAAAAAAACAAAACATGATCCATATCAATTCACTCTACACGTTTACTCTAAATGTTGGAGATTATTCAAATAATTCTATGATAAATATGTAATTTGAGTCATATGTAATATGTATTTGGAATAATTAGGAGTAATGCTTATTATCATAATTACACATGTTATAATTGTATTTATATTAGGACCTGCAGTGGGAATAGGAGTGACTTTACTCTTTACTGAATTCCAGACATTCTTGTATCAGTTCGATGTATTATCTGTCCTTTCTCTTATTTCCCCAGGGAACTCTGCAATGATCCTTCTGGGTAAGGGCTTACAAAAATCCATAAAAAGTTGAGAGGCCTAGTTTAGTGTGGGGTGCTCTTATATTCCCTTGTGATTGTACAAGTCTTACATACATGCCATACATACATACGTAAATACACAAACAGTATATACAGCTAGGCTGCAAAATATTTGGACATTGGCACTGTAACAGATCTCCTGTACTCCGACTGAGTACCTTTCGTTGATGGACGCTTCCTAGTTTGCGCCGTGGACCACAAGCGCCGCACCGGACACCACAACCACTGCAGACTCCACAACCGCCGTAGCTTAACTGGAGTCTCGCCGTCTTCCTTCCACCCTGGATCAACCTTTTTCCTCCAGGACCGTGTGGAATCAGGAACAGCTCTTAAAAGGGAGTATACAAAGTATAGCAATCCCCAGTGTGATTATAGCAGTTCCCCTCCAATCACGAGACAAGAGTATGTGTTGAGGGTCAAACAGGAACAGAATGAACTGCGGGTTTATTGTCTCTTTTATACAAGTTTTCCCACAAGGTTACCACCCATGTGGACCTTGTGGTACACAGGACACAAAGTTACAAAGCCAAGCAACACAGTACAGTACAGTCAGACACTCCCAGCTAATGCACACAAACCCTCTCCTCTGCCTGTAATGCAATTAACAAACACAATGGGCTAACTTAATTATCACAGGCAGAAAATATACAGTTTTACCCAAAGTCCAGAAACACCCCAAAACACAAACATATCCTCCTACATCCCTGGATAGCCCTGATCTGGGTGAACAACACATCCAAAAATCACCCTTGGGTTCAAAAGTTTTATGGAAGTCATATTTGACCGACTGCAAGCATGGCTTTCGTGCCCAAAACAGTTCCACAGATTTAGGCTGTGCAGACGGTCTATCTTCTCCTCTGTCCTGGAGATAATTGGCTTAAGTGGCTGTGGTAAGCCAATTATCTCTAAATACAAAAACTGTTACAAAAACTACATAAAAATACATAACTCATATAATACAATGTTTAACCTATATGTCCAACATATCCCCAGATAGCTTGGATCCGAGCTCTCAATATGTCCGAAAAGCACTCAGATCCCACGAATACAGTTGGATCTCCATGGGGTTAAACCATAGCAAGGGCTGATGAGAGCTTGAGGAGGGACAAAGCAGCTAGTTTAAACTGGTCTGGCAGTGTACCTGGGACAATCGCCTGCTGGAGAACAAGGGGGAGGGGAAGAGGCACATTTCCCCGTGGATTTAAAGGGGCAGAAACAGTCTTGTAAAAACCAATAAGCCCAAATAGTGTTTTTTAACTGACAATACCTCCCAGGGGCCATAGTCACAAGGCAAGAGGCTGGCAAACAGGCCTCTGCAAGAACAAGTGGTGAAGGGCACTTCGTCACAGGCACAAATTTTGTTATTTAAATTTTTTACCAAAATAAACTCAAGTTACAGTTGATAATTAATATGGACTTAAAGTTCTCAGCTTTAATTTGAACGTATTAACATCCAATTCGGAGGAAGGGTTTAGGAATTACAGCTCTGTAAGATGTAGCCTCCTCATATTCAAAGGACTAAAAGTAATTGGACAATTGACTCAGAAGCTGTTTCATGGACAGGTGTGGGTTATTCCTTTGTTACTTCTTCATTCATTAAGTAGGTGAAAGGTCTGGAGTTGATTCCAGGTGTGACATTCGCATTTGGAAGCTGTTGCTGTGAACCCGCAACATGCAGTGAAAGGAGCTCTCAAAGCAAGGGAAACAGACCATCCTTAGCCTGCAAAGAAAACAACAAATCCATCAGAGATGACAAGAACATTAGGAGTGACAGAATCAACAGTTTGGTACATTCTGAGTAAAAAAAACAACGCACTGCTGAGCTCCGCAACACAAAAAATCCTGGACAATAGTGGTGGATAATCGTAGACTCCTTTCCATGGTAAAGAAAAACCCCTTCACAACATCCAGCCAAGTGAAGAACACCCTCCAGGACGAAGGCATATCATTGTCCAAGTCTACCATGAAGAGAAGACTTAGCAAGAGTAAATACAGAGGGTTCACCACAAGGTGCAAACCTTCCGTAAGCATCAGAAAGGCCAAATAAGACCTTACCAAGAGAAGCCTAAAAAAATACAACTTGGTTCTGGAACAATATTCTTTGGACAGATGAAACTAAGATCAACCTGTACCAGAATGATGGGAAGAACAAAGTATGGAGAAGGCTTGGCTCATGATCATACCACATCATCTGTAAAACATGGTACAGGCAGTGTGATAGCATGGGCATGCATGGCTTCCAATGTCACTGGATCACTAGTGTTTATTGATGATGTGACAGAAGACAGAAGCAGCCAGATGAATATTGAAGTGTATAGGGATACAGTATATTGCCTGCTTAGATTCTGCTAAATTCAGCAAAGTTGATTGGATGGCGCTTCACTTTATAGATTGACAATGACCCAAAACATACTGCGCAACCAATCCAGTTTTTAAAGGCAAATAAATGGAATATTCTTCAATGGCCGAGTCAATCATCTGATCTCAAGCTGATCAAGCATGCATTTAATTTGCTGAAGACAAAACTTAAGGTAGAAAAAACAACAACTGAAGACAGCTGCATTAAGGGCCTGACAAAGCATCACAAAGGATGGATTTGTGAGGTACTTACCTATAAAGTCCCATTCAGTGATTTCATTCTAACTAGAAAACACTAGAATACAGAGCGGAATTCACATTATTATCAAAAGAGTGACACCAAAGATTCCAGAGGGATTTCCTCCAGAATTAGGTTATGCCAGTTAAATACTGGTGCCAGTTTGCATTCTAAGGGATTTCTGCAAGAGTTATTCTGTTTGTGTGTATCAGGTGTTAAGATTCTATTCTATTGAAGGGAACATAGTGAGGGAGTTTAATAGACAAGTAATGTTTTTATTGTGTAACAAAACTTGTTTTATTATAACACTTTCAGTTTAACTTCTTTAAGTCCCATCATGGACAGAGAGGAGGACGTGATTTCTATGGATTACTAGGTGGATACGAACAGACTATTTCTTGGGTTTGATTTTGATCCAATGTCTAGATTGTAGATACACAAGAAATTGTTATCTTTCTAATATAAGAGTATTCTACACAAAATAGCAGTAAAACTGTGTTATTCCATGCCTTCGAAAAGTGGAAAATGCTTAAATACTATTACATTATGTCCTACGGCTGAGTCCTCCGCTGGCATTAGTAATGAGTCAATGAACTTTACGATGAGTTTGGTTTTTAGGACACAATGAGCACACACAGGGCATCTAATGATTTACAAAAAGTTTAGAAAGCAATTATGTTACCTGTATTTTTCACAAGCCCAGCCCTTTAAAATCTGAAAATTGTGTATACTCCCTAAAGACCACCAGCACATGGAAATTGTGCACTCACAGACACAGATATTAGAGAGTCTCCAATCAAATCAACCGTTCCTCACAGCTCCAATACATAAAAATCCCAAATGCAAAGGGAGAGCCTTTTTATAATAGAGCGGAAAGCCAATAAGGTCAAAAATAGCAGGGCATTTATTTAGACAACTTTAAAAATGGTTTAAAAAGCATATACTCAACATCGCCAATTATAAGGTCACCAGTATACCGTGCCCTGGGGGAAGGAGTCCATTTTCGAATAAGTATTGTATAACGCCTAAAGAATAGAGAGAAGAAACAAAAGGGTGAACCATTTAGTAGCTGAACCCTTCTGAAATACGAGTAACCCAGATAAAACGTAACTTTTAATTAATAGAGTGTAAAAAATTGACTGTAATAAATAATGAGAATAAACAGAGTTATTATAGCTTCTGCTTAGATAGGAGTAAATAAAGCTCCTAAATCAGTTAAAGAAAAAATAAAATAATAGACAAATGTTACCCTATTGCTTGGATAACATAAAAAAATAACAGAAATAAATAAATAATAATAATTCAATAATATCACTCTGTAGGTCAGTGGCAGTAAGAAGCAAAAGGAAATACTGCAAAAAGTAGATACAGAATAACAGCAAATGTAACTGCTAGCAAAAGTAACAAATGTTTCCAGTCTAATAAATAGAGAGGCGGGACAAAGATAAATGCGGTTTGAATACTAGCAGAACGGCAAGACCTGCAGAAGATTGTATAGATAGGCAGGAGAGAAAGCTTAAAGTGGAGAGACTAGCTTCCCTACTCTGCTGTGCCTTCGAGGGCACCCCTTAAAAAATACTAATAACCACCTCCCCTCCTCTTAGTAGAGTAAATGCAGGATGTTTAGAAATCACAGAACGAAAACTGGAATAAAGAATAGAAAAAAAGTACAAATGAAATAAATAAATGAATTAATTAATTGTATAAAATAAAATAAAATAATAAATATTGTATGGGTGATATAGTCTGAATATGTTAAAGCATGTCTTCCCTCATCAAAGAAGCCACACCATACAAATAACGTCCCGACCCGCGTTTCGACGTTAAGGCTCTTCTAGGCTCTTGTCATTCTTATCAAAAAAATAAACCACGTACATAAAACACTTTAGCTTGTTGAATTGTTATATAAGTAAAGATTTCATATTACAAAAAATGCAGATTTCAATGTAAATTGGCTCATCTATAAATTCACTTTGTTACACCCCCTGAGAAAAGGCAGTGTTTACATTACTGCCTAGTAATATCTCGAGAGGCAGTCACTCAGATGGCCACTAGAGGTGCTGCCTGGGTGTTCAGCGTCCCCACGCTCTGCATAGAAGTCTGTGATTGGACAGCCACAGAAAGTCTGGCCGTGGTTAGGTAGGGAGGGCTTGCATAGGCCCTAAATCAAAACAATCCTAAATCAAAACATTTTCAGTATAGAGGTATTATTTTAATACACACAGGTTTTCAAAATTCCGCCTCTCCCAAGTTGTCCCTCGACATAAAAACATGACTTATTTATAGAAAATATAATAAAAAATATACTAAAGAAATATATACTCTATAAAATGAAGAAAAATAGAAAACAGTTCGTCAATTTCTATGTTTTGATTTAGTATCTAATTTTATATATATATTTTATTTATTTATTTATTTTCCCTTTTATTTACACATTTTTCCTTATTAGAAGTGTATTTGTCCTATCAATTATTTTTTAAAATAAAGTAGCTTTTTAAACAAAAGATTTTTTGCTTATCAGATACAAATACATCTGCATATTTTACGCATGATATTGAGAATTTAAACAGATTCAAGGTTTTCCTAATGTCTGCCTCCTTCAGAGTTGTCTTATTTTGATATCCATGTCCCTATCCTCCACCTTGGTTAGACAAATGATAACGTCAGTCTCCTCCTAGAAAACACTTTGTCATCTTTACAATTAAAGTTGGGTTGCGTGCCAGCGTGAAACTTAAAGTTGGAGGAAAACATTTGGAAACCTCATCCTATCAGGAAGGACCAACCAACCCACACCCACCGAACCATCAATGACTGAAGGGGAATAGCCCTATTTAAAGGACTGGGGGAGAGGGGGATATTAGGTTGCTAGACATTTTATTGTGTTATTGCTTTTATTTTATATATTATTATGCGTGGATGCATGGAATAGCCTTCCAGCTGAAGTGGTAGAGGTTAACACAGTAAAGGAGTTTAAGCATGCGTGGGATAGGCATAAGGCTATCCTAACTATAAGATAAGGCCAGGGACTAATGAAAGTATTTAGAAAATTGGGCAGACTAGATGGGCCGAATGGTTCTTATCTGGCGTTACATTCTATGTTTCTATTGTTGTCCCTTAAGAAGTCCACAGTAGTGGAAGAAACGCGTTGGACGAGATTTTATACTATGATTGTTATTTTATCCATTTTGTACGGAATAAATCGATATGAAGCTTGGAAAGAATCCTAGTCTTCTGATTTATCCTGAACCGATCCGCAGTAAGAGGAATTGAGAGAATGTATTAGCCCCCCAGCCTATACCAGGGGAGGCACCCCAAGGCGCAGTTTATATGGACACACTGGGAGCGCAATCTGTAAAGCGCAATTCTTGCTGTAACAAACTGTATTTCACTATGTTTGGTTTATTTTTTCCTTTGTAGAAGCTTAGCGAATTCCCAAATATTGTTTGTTTCACGCTGTATAAAAGGGATGATAGCCTAGGGAATATCACCAGGGAAGCTAAGAGTAAATTTACACTGTGTAAATTGTGGTAAGTTAACATATTTCCCCAGGAGTTTAAGTTTTTCCCCTTTTTCAATCTCCACCAACGATGATAATGGTGAAGAAAAGGTGACTCCATTGTATCCCCTTTGTAATACCTACTGTTCTAATATCTAGGATATAGTGTCTCACCTTTGATCTCACAAATGTCAAACTGGAACACTGACAAGCTATGGTATATCTTTTCAAAGGAATTAAACACCTTAACAAAGGAGCAGACAATGGTGGAGGGAGGCACGAGATATCTATGTATAAACGCAAATCACACAAATCACACAATAATACATAATTCCACCTTATATCTCTAAACTCAATATAAATGGGGTTTATGTCATCATATTCTATCATATACCATATCTATCATATACCATCAATTGCCAGATTGCTTCAGGCTATATGGATACATATAGCCTGAAGCAATCTGGCAATTTTAGAAAAACGTATGTTGGACTTCCTCGATGTCTGTATAAAATTGTATTCTGACATACTTTTTATTTGAGAATCTGGCCTCAAGGTGCCCAAAGCTGACTATTTAAGCTCCCCAGGTCACATCACTTGATCTTTCTATAGGCTTTCCATAGGCTTATGTAGCTGAGCTAAAAATGACTAGTAATCTCTGATTAGCAGAATATGGCTATTGCTAGCCTTTACTAATCTCAAGGTGTCATTTTATGGTACATTCAGACTCATTCAGAGTTCTTTGAAATTATTGTTCGATGTTTAGCTACCAAAGTAAAAATGTTTTTATGAGAACTAATGGTACACTTCTTAAAGGATCCGTAAACAAAAAAAACATTCCGTGGGTCAGAAAATGAAATTCCTCCCTCTTTGGAATCGGAGGTCGTCCAAAGACTTTGTGGCAAGCAATTTCCTTCCCAACCCTTTTCCTCCTCCCCCTGTAAAAGTCCCCCCAGACAAAGTGTTACATTTGCTACAAAAAAGGAGTTCGAAAGGACTCTAGTTTTTACTGCCCTTCCTGCCCATCTCAAACTGCCCTCTGCATAACAGACAGTTTTAGAGTCTACCATACAGAGCTAAACTATTGAATCACTCTGTATGGGACTTTGGTATTTTGTTTGATTATTCTGGATTACTCTGTCCCGATTACTCTTTGTTAGCTGCCTGTTATTATTATTATTATGATATTTATATAGCGCCATTAAATTCCGCAGCGCTTTACAATGGGTGGGCGACCAGACATGTAGTTGTAACCAGACAAGTTGGACACCCAGGAACAGAGGGGTTGAGGGCCCTGGTCAATGAGCTTACATGCTAGAGGGAGTGGGGTAAAATGACACAAAAGGTAAGGATAGTATTAGACTAGTGACAGTTGCAGAAGAGGAATCAGTCAGAAGCTATTAACAGTTTAATTGATAAATTTATGAAGAAGTGGGTTTTTAACGATTTTTTGAAGGAGTGGAGACTGGGTGAGCATCTAACGGAGGAGGGAAGCGAGTTCCACAGGAACGATGCAGCCTTCGAGAAATCTTGAAGGCAAGCATCAGAGGTGGGAGTACGGACAGAAGTTAGCTTGTTTTATTGACTACTCTGACTTCTGGACCCCCCTGACCTTCTCCTGTCCCTGTTTACATTAAACCCAGCCATTATAAAGTGGCGATACCAAACAACTCAAAATACTACATTTGGAAAACTTGTTGAAATGGCATGCCATCATGGGGGAAATTTGTTTTCTTAGGGTGCTATGTTCTTTCAAAGACAACATATGCCCAGAAAATCACTTAATCAATTTTACAAGTTAAAAAGGGCATATAATATATTTGGCCTTGTCATGGGGGGGCACTGTTATAATTATGAGACGGTGTGTAATAAACATACTTTATTGCACTAACACATTTCAGAATTATGACATTTCTGTGAAAATGGAATTCATGTGTGGGGGAAACATATGAAAATGTAACCAATAACTGTAACCAGCATTTGTGATAAAGTGACCAGACCAGACAACTCAAAACATGCCATTTGGAATACCCTGAGTTGCCTACTTTTAAAAATGTTATGCCATCATGGGGGTAATTTTCTTTGTTAGGCTACCACACCACCTCAAAGGCGACATTGACCCAAAAAATAACTTTTTCTGTCAAAATTACAAGTTGAAAATAGCATCCAATATGTTTGGCTCTGTGAATTCCCTTCCCAAAAACCAGGAAAACTGGTACATGGGGTATTGTTGTTTGATCATGTAATTTCCCAAAACCAAAGAAAACGTGTATATTGGGGATACCGTTGTACTCATGAGACATCGCTTAATAAAAATAAGAGTGTTTTAGAACAGTAAAACGCATAATGACGATGATATCATCAGTCAAAGTGCATTTCTTTGTGTTAAAAATTATAGAAAACAATAAAAACACCAACTTTGGCCACACTTTGTGACTAGTCACTAGAAAATACGTACCCCGTTTTGAATACCCTGGGCTGTCTAGTTTTGCAAATGGAATGGTATGCCATGATGGGGTAAATTTCATTCCTGGATGGCCATGTCACAAAGGCAACACAGGCCCAACAAACCAATCTGGCAAATTCCGATGAGTCAAAACTGAAAAGGGCAAGGCATATATTTGACCCTATAACTTTGCAAAATACCTCAAACCTGTACATGGGGGGCATTGTTGTACTCGTGAGACATCGCTGAACACAAATATGTGTACTTTATTGCAGTAACAGCTAACAGTATTGCGACATTCACAGTTAAAATGCCATGCAGGACTTGGAACATAACAACAGTTTGTAATATCTCAAACACTTTTAGATTTTATTCAGATAAAATTATGTTTTATATAACCATATTTAATGTGAAATGAAAGCCCTATTTCACCCGAACAAAGTGATATATAATAAGTGTGGGTGCACTTTATATGAAAGAGGTCAATTATGGTTGAACAGACATGTAGCTCAAACTGTAGGTTTTGTTTTGGTTCAGACATTTGACATGTGCACCGTCGTTATTCGGCAGGTGCTAATTAAACCTTAACTTAAATAAGACACAGACACCGTTTATACTGTTGGAGTATAAAGTCCACAGCTTTATTAATTATTCTTATATCTATAAATAAATTAACATATTTAGGGTCATTGTCACAACTGACATTATGTTACTATCCCCACACACAATCCCCCTGACAATGACCCTACCACCTGAACAATAAATAACATCCAAATAACATTTAACTTGTAACACACTGCCTACCAAAGAGGCCCCAGCTCCATAAGTTAACTGTAGGGGTGTACCCCAGACACCCCTACACCCCTAGGTTCGTAGCCACCGAAGAGCTCGAACCTACCAACCTTATTTCCATCTGGCCTACTCCAGCCTAGACCTTGGCCTGTCCACTTCCAACTCCACCAAAATTCCGACTTTAGCACGCCCTGTTCCCGCCGCTGTGACCAAACGGGAAAAACACCTCAACAACTAGGGAGGGTGGGAGGGACAATTAACAGGTAAGTGAGGCTCTGATTAAAATGGCCACTCTCTAAGATGGCCGTTATTTAAACTAACCATCCTCCCCCCTCCCCCCCCCCACAGTATTATCCTAAACCAACCCCAACCACATTACACCTGCCCACTCTCTGGCCCTGTCAAGGCCCACTCCTCCCACTGCGTTGTTCCATGGTCTCCAGGACAATTGCTCCGTCCTTAAGTAGTTAAGGGTTAAGTTATGCAGCGTGGGGTAGAGGTGGCATATTCCACAGGTGTGAGAGAACATCCACCCCTCCCCACTTGGGTGAAGTGAAAGAACACCTAGGTTTATGAAGGTCGGGAAACATTACGAGATTAAAAAGCAGAGAGTTAATTTTGTGTTTGCCTAGTTCATAAAAACTTCACAAATTATTCTAAACATTAGTAACTAATCCAGACTGGATTTCCTTTGTTATGAATACATTACTTATTTAATGCTCTATGGCGTAATTCCACAAGTGGTTTATTTATTTTCATAGTTTGACTTTAACTAGTCAGGGACATTGGTACTGAGATGAACTTGGAAAAAGCCCTGTCAATGAAAACTGGCTTGCGTTAAGCTTCACATCTACCCATTGAAAGTACGCTGGCTGTTAATTATTGCAATAACCTTTAGATGTGAAGAGCCTGAGTATCTTTAGTTTAAAGTCGTTGCATGCAACGAGCAGCGCTAGAACACATTTTAAATGATATCTGTTGAATTATGTTTGGTGCTCGAATATTGTTACAAATTTGAAATCAATGGTGGACACCACTTTAATTCCATATATTTTCCCGGCCTTCCACCATTTCTTATATTAATTACCTAATCATTCCACTGATCCTCCTTCTGTTGAAAATATCCGTCTACTTTCCACTTACATTCTCCATTTATCAGTCGATGAAAGATTTGCTTCCTCTGCCTATTTCTCAGTTTTCGTTCTTCATTTCAGGTCCTCTTGTTCTGTTTAGTTATTTCCAGTCCCAATCTCCTATTTCAAAGTTCCCCCATCTCTGTGTACATATTAGCCACTAATGGAGTATTCATTGTGAAAACTGATATTCAGTTAAAAATATAATGTCCCTCTGCATCTGTAGATCGTTTTATTGATGAATGACACTGAATGCATACAACGATTCCCTTTGATACTCAACTCTATGCGCAGAGAGCAGGACCTAAATAATCCAAGCGTTGTTGGCTAAGGATAACAGGCTCCTAGATTTTTCCTCATCATATCATTGTGTGTTGGGTCCAGAAAAATGGAAGAGGCATCCCCAGGATCCCATAATAACCAATCAGGTGCCCACAAATACTTTTTTTTTCTCTCACTACCTATGTTTGAAGGTTTTCAGGCACAGATCACACAATGCTTGCCTCATCTCCTATTGCTATAGGGAAGGCAAAGTTTAATAATGGACTATGGTTTACACGCTCCTTTTCCCCAAATATTGTGCTGGCCAATTCATCCAGTACTGGGTTAAACCCAATCCTGGCTATGTAGAGTAAAAAATTTCTCAATACCCTCCCTGTCCCCCAATAATAAAATAAAATGTTGGGAGGGGGGCGTGGCCTAGACACTGATGGAGTAGGACGCATATTTCCTGAGCTCCTAGGCCCCAACTCGTGCAGCACGCTTTCAAAGCACTAAATACCCACATTAATGGGGAAATCAAAGAGATTGACAACCTCTGGACAGGCAAAAGCACCCTCCACGCGGCAACAATCCGGCCCGATGGACTAATTTTTATCCACACCGCACGGCTTACACGGCACGGGGGACCAGGAGGCCCCGCCACCACCGTCCCCCAGTTCGGACAGTCAGGCGGGCTCGACCCCCGACTCACCCCCACGCGGCTCCCTTGCCCAGATCTCGGCAGATTTGGCAGCAATCACCGCCAACATGATGACGCGGGCGGACAAGAAGTACCTGGTGGCCGAATTGCGAGCGACCATCAGGGAGGAGATCGCGGCCGTCAGGACAGACCTCACAGCATTAGAGCAGCGGGTTGATGACCTGGAGGCAGACCGACTGCAGTCCGCACAACACCAACTGACCTCTGATCTGGCTGCCACGAGACAAGGTAACATCCTCCTTGATCTCCGCCGTCAGGTCAAAGACCTGGATAACAGGGGGCGCCGGAACAATATCCGGATAAGGGGCATACCGGAGGCAGACGACGAAGATCCCCGAGAGCTCCTGACAGGTCTGTTCCACCAAATACTGGGAGAAGCTGCCCCATCTGACTTTGTCATTGAAAGGGCACATCGGGCCCTTAGAGCACCGAGGAGTGACGGCCAGCCCAGGGACATCATATGCCGCCTGACATCCTTCCACCTCAAAGAAAGCCTCATGCAGGAATCCAGAACACAGCACAACATAACCTTCATGGATGCACAGGTGTCCCTGTACCATGACCTCTCCACTATCACACTGGATGCACGCGGGGCCCTGCACCCTTTAACCAGCATGCTGCAGGAACAGAGGATCCGGTACAAGTGGGGGTTCCCCTTCAGCCTACAAGCCAGGGTGGATAATACCTGGCACGTTATCCACTATCCACTGGTACCCATGGACAGTATTTCTGTCTCAGAGGGCCGCACAGACGGGACCAAGAAGGAATGAGGGGAGGAGAGGGGGCACCCCCATGGAGCTTCCTTAGAGGCACGCAGGGGCCCTGCATCATAGGTCTGCTCACGCTACTACCCTTCCTCCCCCACACCCCCCCCCCTTTTTTTTATTTTTTTTTATTCTTTCTCTCTCTCTTCTCTTCTTCTCCCTCTCTCCTGTTTCGGTCCTATACATGAAACCAAAGCACAAACAACCGGCAAATATACCATCCAACGAGTGTTGCCAACACCAGAACCGTCAACATACACAAACAAAAACAGCTACCCCACAACGTACCATATCACCCACGACAGCATACACAGACACCCACAGGTAACCGATAACAGGACGCAGACGGATTATAGATCAAACACAAGCATAGCCACATAACCGAGAAGCGGCAAAACCCATGCCTGAGCAGACGATCTCGACCGTCTCACAAACCCAGGGCACAGCACGCTCAGGCGAGTGACTCGGGGACTTTATGTGACAGCCCCTGCTCAACATGCCCACCTGGGCATACGATCAACTACTACAAAAGACGAATAAGAAAACGATTATAGAAACCTGTAGTGTCAAGCCTAACATAAGCCGCAATAGGGACACAACGGGTCCCTTAAGACACCCACGCCAACTCAGCATAGTTCCATGCACTAGCAAACCCAACCACTTGCAGACCGGTAACACGCCCCGACGAAACGCCATAATACCACACAGTGACGCATAGAACCCCCTGCCCAGAGTCAAAAGCTATTGAGGCAACAAGACTGCGGCCGACATCGATATCCAGGGCGTTAGGCCCCGACAAGCACCCTATTTGCAATACAGTGTCTTTTCTCTAGCCAACAAGCAGCCCACATACTCCACTGACTCTGCCGTTTTGGATGGCACACTCGGACAGCACGAGCACATGCCCCAAGACACTGCTATGCATATCGTTCTATGTTCCCAAGTTAACTTGTAATCAACGAGTATTAATAAGTTGTTAATGTTGTATTGTTACTACGTGATTGCATCGCGACTACTGCCGCACAACCCTTTGAAAAAAGGGCGCACTTAAACCTCTATGTTTATAACTTGCATAGCCAATGTCTCCATATCTTATAACTGTGAGAAAACTAAATAAAGAATGTCAAAAAAAATATATAAATAAATAAATAAAATGTTGGAAGTGTTCTAAAAGTTTGCATTAAAATCCCACTAAGCATATTAGTCGTTTTCATTGTTTTGGAAAATGTGACAAATATTAGAACTGTCTTTAGAACTTGCCTCTTGCCCTTTCCTCGTCTTACGCAGATATTTTAATTTGCCCGTCTGTGCCATTTCGGCCTTACCATGTGCCCATACTTTAAAATACTGCATAGAAAATAGTTTCTTTAATGTCAGTTTTCAGCCTAGAGCATTACATGGCCCTATTCCATTATTAGAGAAGTTGTGAAGTGTATGACATGTTATGTAAATGCACTGTTTACCTCTCTAATACTGAGAGGGTTGATGTCTACTGGTTCCACTTCAGTTGTCAGCTGATTAAAAATAATTCTAACCGTAACTGTATAATTTTACCATTTGGCACTGCATTAAAGGGGAAACTAGACATGAAGAGATTTAACAACAAACTGCAAAGTATACTGTATATAATGAAAGTTTAACCCCTTAAGGACATATGACAAAAATATTCCGTCATGATTCCCTTTTATTCCAGAAGTTGTGTCCTAAGGGGTTAAATCAACAAATGCACCATTGACAAGAATATTGTACTCAGGTGTCACCGAACCTTAGCTCACTCCTGCCTTTCCCACTTGATTGTATCTTTTACTGGTTTCTGGATATCTGTTATCCTGACCCATGGATTGAGCTTTCCATATATAATAATTGTCACTTGCCTTAAACAAATCACTTTTGTTGCTGCCCCCCGTGTTGTCGTTTACCTTTTGTGCCATTTCTCCCTGTCATTCAGTTGGTGGACTCCTCATACAGGTGTGCACCAACCTGCTCCATCACTCAACACTCATGGTCAGCTATGGAACCAGTTTCATTACTATAAAAAGCCCTAATTTGTCAGATGGCTCTCATTATAAGGCAGACCAAAGGCTGCTAGCGTATGATAACCAAGCATGTAGGTTACATTGTAATCTATCAAGTTCAACCTTTAAAATATATCTTTTTATGTTGTTGAATCAAAAGAAGGCAAAAAATAACCAAAAACTCCAGTGGCTAGTCATCAAGAGAATTCTCACAAAACACAGATTGTATCAAATACATGGATGATAATTTTATTATATATTGATATGGTAATAATAAATATTAGTCTATGGGTTAAAGGAGCACTATAGTGCTAGGAAAACAAACTCGTTTTCCTGGCTCTATAGTGTTAATAGGACCCCCACACACTCAGAGTCCCATTCCCCCTGGGCTGAAGGGGTTAAAACACCTTAAGCCACTTACCTTTCTCCAGCACCAGGCTCCCTCGGCGCTGGGGAACTCTCCTCCCTCTGCCGACATTGCATTCTCCATGCTTTCCTATGGACGTCCAGCTTCTTCTCACTGTGATTTTCAGTCAGTGAGACAACCACTAGAGGCTGGATTAACCCTCAGTGTAAACATAGCAGTTTCTCTGAAACTGCTATGTTTTCAGCTGCAGGGTTAACTCTAGATGGACCTGGCACCCAGACCACTTCATTGAGCTGAAGTGGTCTGGGTGCCTATAGTGGTCCTTTAAATGACCAACATATGCAGTGGTCTGACAGTGAAAGAAATGATGACATGTAAAGGAAAGCCCCACCGAGTCTGGTTCATTTCACTGGATTGAGTGCAGCCTTCCTAAAACTTTCGAATTCATAACATTTTGGTGTACAATGTAATTTTAGCAATATTCTGGTAACATTCCAATAGGAAAGATGAGACCTACAATTGTTATACAATCCACTATATACAGGTCGGTTTAAAATTGTCATAGCTGATTACCGTTGATTCTGCACATTACTTTCTTTTTTTAATATATTCTTTAATTAGTTTGTGCAATTTATAACAGAGTCGCTTGCTATGCCAAAATGACATAAGCAGACACGTCAGACATAAATATAGGATATAGAGAGGAATCAAAGCTGTTATGTCCTAGGCAGTGGTTCCCAACCCAGTCCTCAAGTACCCACTAACAGTCCAGGGTTTAGAGATTATCCAGTTGTGTCTAAGGTGTTTTTAGAAAGAGAAAAAAAAAAACACTTTAGACACAACACGGTAATCCCTAAATCCTAGACTGGTAGGGAGTATTTGAGAACTGGGTTGGGAACCCCTGTCCTAGGCTAAAGATAACTAGATAAAGTATTCAGGCAGAAATGATGGCCTAGACACATAGGTATGTATACAAGCGAATGGACATCAGAGGGTATTAAAACATACACTAATAGGTGGCCAACGCGTGCATCCCCAGAGGAAAGGAAGGAACATAAATTTGTCCCTGAGGGAATGGGTCCCCACTCCAAGCCTGAAGCCATGTTAAGTACCACCAAATGTAAACAGCATCCGGATATAGTTGTAACATGATAGCAAAGGGTCTTCACATTGATCGAATAGAATTACTCTCCACAATTAGAACATTGTACCCACATCTGTCCAAAGTATACAGGGCTCGAAAAACATGGACAAACCTTGAGAAAAACACGTCTTTCATAATGATTCCTTACTGGAGAGATAATGAGTGAACAGCACACAGTTTGATAACTTTTATTGGCAAATAACCTAATACGTTAATATTTGTAATAGATCAATAAATACTAGGGTCATATCACGTTCAGGAGATTTTATGATGTTTTTGTGTTATACACTGTACGCGTACAATCTTATAAATATGAAACGTGACCTTAGAAAGGGTTATAAAGAATGCATACTTTGAGGTTTTTACCTGTTTTGCACCTTTTGTTTTTTAAGTTTGCGTTCTACTATTTGTGATGTAATATACCAATTATTGGGAGACTCCCCATGCGATGAGCTCCGTACTCACTCTGCGCACACATTTGGAACATATTTATGTATTGTTTGTTTTGTGAGTGTATTAAATGACACTTGGTGTGGATATTGCTCAGTATTTAGGTTCACAAGCAGGTCCACCATCGGGGACACAGAACTGAAGTGTAAGGAAACAGAAGGGAGGCTACAAATAATTTGTATGGTATGTGATTTAATTTGTTTACCTGGCAAGACTTTTGCAAGACCCCAAACTTTTCTGACGGCTGTTCTATTCACGGGTAAATTACTCACATAACATAAATGAAAGTTACATGTATTTTCTTGTGCAATGTCTGCATTAACTGTAACAAATCTTTGGGTTTCCTGGTGACTGTGCCACGATGTCTGTGTCTTTTATGTTAGAAATGCCTGCGTTTCAATCACAGTTGATGTTATGTAGCAAACCTTTTTCCTGTGTCGTGCCGGTCTTGTCATTGCTGGCCCCACCTCTATTCCCTTAGGAAAGCATTTGAAGGCTATTGTGCATGAGGAGGTGCATTGAATCAATGCATCTTTATGAGGAATATTCAGCACCTCCATGCAGAGTGTAAAGATTTTGATGATCTCAGTCATAGAGGCAGAGACCAGCACGACGTTGGAAAAAAAAAAGGTGAGTAAAACACTATTTTTAAAAACACACACAGACACCACGACTGACACACACACACACCATGACAGACACATACACACCACGACAGACACACACACACCACGACAGACACACACACACACCACGACAGACACACACACACCATGACAGACACACACACACCATGACAGACACACACACACAGACATGTGGGTGTCCTGCGGCCGCATGGAGAGCTTGGATGTCGGCCGCAGGGGAAGCTCTTCTTGCGGCCGCTGGGGGAGCAGGCTGTTCTGTCTCTGCTCCCCCTCCCTCGCGTGCAGCTTAATGGTCTCTTTCTAACATGCGAGGGAGGGGGAGCAGAGACAGAACAGCCTGCTCCCCCAGCGGCCGCAAGAAGAGCTTCCCCTGCGGCCGACATCCAAGCTCTCCATGCGGCCGCAGGACATCCACATGTCTCCCCGGCCCCAGGTGCCGACGGCCCACCTGGAAATTTCCCGGTATCCCGGTGGGCCAGTCCGGCCCTGCACACAGACTGCTGAATACATACGCAAAGACTGCTGAATACATACACTCACTGCTGAATAAACAAACACACACATCAAACAGCCCTCCCTCGTTCATCGGCAACACCGAGGATTCAGTCCCTGACATTTTAGACATTAGGAAAGGGTATACTGCCCTTTCCCGGTCTATTTTGTATGCTTTGTGCAGCCCCAAAAACACTGTGGGCGGAAGTAATGCACCTAGTTAACACTTTTGTGACTGTAACCATTTCCCTTTTCTCTAATGTATCATAGTCCACATATGTGGTAATAGTGAATCTGACTACATGGGACATACAGCAGAGATGGAACTTTAAAAAAAATAAAAATTTGGTCCTACATCCTCCTACTCTGACTTCATACATGAAGTCCTGAATTATTTTCTATAATCCTGAAGGTGATGATTATCAGCCAGTTAAATCCATGTGTTATTAGATTGAGATTTATTATTTAGCAGAGCCTGTCCATCCACTGGTGTCCTGCTACACTCCCCTTATGCCTCACTTACCTGATCTGTAGGCTGTCCCTCCCCCATGCCTCACGTACCTAATCTGTAAACTGCCCCCATGCCTCACTTACCTAATCTGTAGGATGCTCCCCATGCCTTACTTACCTGATCTGTAGGCTGCCACCCCCATGCCTCACTTACCTGATCTGTAGGCTGCCACCCCCATGCCTCACTTACCTGATCTGTAGGCTGCCACCCCCATGCCTCACTTACCTGATCTGTAGGCTGCCCCCATCTCTCACTTACTTGATCTGTAGGCTGCCAACCCCATGCTTTACTTACCTGATTTGTAGGCTGTCCCCATCTCTCACTTACATGATCTGTAGGCTGCCCCCCACCCCTCACTTACCTGATCTGGAGGCTGTCTCCCCCCATCCCTCACTTACCTGCTCTGGAGGCTGTCTCCCCCCCCCCCATCCCTCACTTACCTGATGGGGTACCTACCCCCCCTTGCTCCTTTGTGAGGACGCTTATGACTACCTCACCAGTAAGTGTTCCTGGACAAGACACCCAACAATATATATCCACCTACCATAGATTGTAAGCTCATTTGAGAAGGGCCTTTCTCTAATTCTAAAGTGCTACAGAACATGCTGGAGCTATATAAATACTAATAATGGCATGAGTGCACTTTTTTTTGCTTGTTTTTTGCTACTGCAAATCGTATGTTGAAGGACTGCGTGCTTTCAGTAAGTACTGCTCATATGTTGCTCAAGAAGTAAGAGAAATGTACACTCAGCGTAGATATTGCCATTTTAGAATGATCTGATTTCTTACCTGGGATCTGCTGGGCGTTTCTCTAGGAGAGCCGGAAGCTCTAGCTAGGAGCTTCCATTGCGTCTCTTGAGTTAAGTGCGGCAGTTACCCGAGGTAAGAAGTCAAACCATTCTAAACTGGTTTAAATACATTGATGACATTGGGGGGGGGGACCAGATGATGTAGTGGTTATGATGTTTGGCGTATTCAAGTAAGCTGTGACCTATATCCACAGCAAATGGATAAAAAATACAATTTAGTTTTATATTTTCAATAGCTTAACTTTTTTTTTTTTTTATATTTGAAGATTTTTATTTTTCAGATACATATAAAACAATACGTTGCAAATAGATGGTGAAACAGAAGTGTAAGATTACAGTACATCATAAATCACTAACAATAAACACTAACGTTAATGATAGGCTTGAATGGTGCAGGATTACATTACAGTTTATGAAAATTGTGTTTGTGGTATGATTAATAATCAAAATTGGCATACAATTAAAATATCTCTAGGTCCATTTTATACATCTTTTGGGCAGTTAAAACCGTAATAATGTGGTGGTCGTGGTGGGTGGTTAACAGCAAGGGTGACATTAAGGTTGGTTCAGTTCCAGTCCCAGTAGAGAGTCAGTTTCTGTTTCTGTTAGGGGACATTAGAGGGCTACAGTTTTGCAGTTTGCGTTCATTGTTTAGCAAAGTTGTAGGGTTGTGTCAGATTTGGGTTACCTCCAGGGTCGTTGGGGTGTATTATTCTAAACTGTTCTGGATAGGATGGCAATTAATGTCATAAGTCGTAGCGTTTCACAGTCGATTAGCCTGTAGGAAGTTATTCCATGGTTCCCATGTTTGTGTGAACTTGCTGTAGTTTTTAGTTTTAGCAAATGTTAGTTCTTCCATCTGTTCAACTCCCTCGACTCTCTGTGTCCATTCCATCACCGAGGGTGCTTGTGGTTGTTTCCAATATTTGGGAATTAATTGTGTCGCGGCCATAACAAGATGATTAAATAAGAGGCCTTTTGGTGAGAGTGTGAAGATGCAGTGTTCGGGAGAGAGTGGAATCGAAACGCCCATAATTGATTGTATAAGAGTTTGTATTCTAGCCCAAAATGTCTCTATCGTGGGGCATTATGTTGGCATCTCCAGCATACAGCTGGGGTTGTAATATGGATTTTGTGGATTTTCATTGGTGTGTAGTGCCAACAGGAGATACGCTTATAATTACTTTCTTGGGTTGCTAATGAGGTAATGCATTTGTGTACCGAGTGTAGAATGGACCTCCAATGTTGTTGAGAGAAGTCTGTTTGAAATTCTTCTTCCCATCGTTTAGTATAAGTAGGAAGATCTGGGTCCTGTGTATCTCTAATTAATTTGTACATGGTGGTAGTTTAACTTTTTTATATGCATTCTATATGTGTGTTTATTGCAGCAGTTACGGTAGATTACAGAAAACTGAGCTAATAATAATAATAATATGTAGAAAGAGTTGACAAATTCTACCTTCTAGGTGATGCTGATATAGTTGTTAACCAATGGCTTTACGTCTTCCAGGCTATATTGTAATTTTATTTTATCATGTTCCTTTTAGTTTGGGAACAGATTGTAATTAAAGGAAAGATTGTGTAGATCTGACACAGTTGCTGTTGATTTTACTGTATAAATAAATTCCAGTCTAACAACAACAGAACTCCAGATTGCATATTAAGGACAGCTTCATAACATGCTTTTTATTTATTTAACATACATAAAGAAAATGGTGTCTTTCCCAGTAGGTATTATTTTTGGACTTCTGTAGATATTACCAGACAAACCTTGCCAGGCCAATTCTAGATAGTTAACTTTAAAAGGTCTGTACAGAAATGGTCCTCAAAATCTACCTTCAAGAACAATCATCAGACCAGGTTTCGGGACTGGTTTAGATTTTAGGATTCATTTCGAACTGAACTGCAAAAAAAATTCTATATTTGGGAATAAATTATTTCACTAAACTGAATTTTCTTGCCGTGTACCAGTCTGCTATGGTTCCCAACATGTCAATGACTAGCCCTACTTTAGAGTCCATAATTAAGTTATTTAGTGGTCTTCTCACTGATATCTTCAAATATCTCTTCAACACCTCTAACATGTAAACAAATTGATCCCCACGTACATAGTAGAGACTAAATAATTTCTCAGATGGAAGAAGTTTTTTGGGGGCCACGGTGACTTTGGCAAAGCTGAATCCAAATCACCTCATTGGGGTTTCTGTTTTTAGGAGGTATCAAAAGGAACTTCCTGAATGTGGCAGACATCACAAAATGCCAGTAGACAACTTAGGTTGGAAATACAATACTAAGCTTCAATAAATCTCCTTATTGTAATAATTTTTTGGGTTTTGTCTTGCAGTTAGTAAAAACAGCAGATTTGGACCCTCGTGAGAACTATGTCGTGGGATCCCACCCCCACGGGGTGCTTGTGGCTGGAGCATTTACCAATTTTTGCACAGAGGCAACTGGATTTCCTGACCTTTTCCCAGGAATTACTCCTTATCTCCTGATGTTACCTCTATGGTTCCGAGCTCCATTTTTCAGGGACTACATCATGAGTGGGGGTAAGAACATTATACGAAAATAGTAATGTACATCTTTAATTTTTTTTTTTCGATCATTTGTTCGGTTGATGTAACTCATATTCTGTTGGATTTGTCCAAAAGGCACTCAGACCACTTCATCTCAATGTTGGAATTCAGTGTTACTGTCATTTTAACATTTAAATTTATAACATTGCCATTTCGTGGAAACAGCAATGTTTATAGTGCAGGGTTAAACACATCTCTAGTGGCCCTATTCTTGACAGTCACTGGAGGCACTTCCTCCTCTTCACATTCAAATGTAGCTCATGGAGAGCATTTGATTAGATGGGCTGGCGTTATGCCGTCCATGCGTATCTCACCTCCAATCTTTCTCTATGAGATGAGATCACTGAATACATCAGGAAGCATGATGCAGCAATGTGTCTCAGTGAGATGAGTGGTATGTACAAGCATTGTCATCTATCTGTCTATCTATCTATCTATCTATCTATCTGTCTATCTATCTATCTGTCATATGTCTGTCTGTCTGTCTTTCTGTCTTTCTATCTATCTATCCATCTATCATCTATATATCTGTCTGTCCATCTATCTATATATCTATCTATTTCTATCATCTATATATATATCTTTCTATCATCTATCCATCCATCTATCTATCTATATATATCTTTCTATCATCTATAAATCTGTCTGTCCATCTATCCGTCTATCTGTCTGTCTCTATCATCGAGAAAAAAAGAGAAGCATCAATTTTCAGACCAGAACTGACGCCATGATGACAAGACCCACATGGTCGAAACTATACAATCCATGGCTGGTCTTTGGTCACTGGTCCTTTTGGATCACAGTTCATGGTTTAATTTGGTTTAACAAAGCTGTGTTTAAAACAATGCCATTGCGAAGGGTATCAGTATGAAGTCTGAAACACAATGCCTGTCTGTGCTCATTTGCATATCAAGCTGGGAACTCTGGGATAGTTGTGGAAACATGATTACTAAAATTGCATGTGCCCAAGGGGACTTCTTAATGTCTAACTTGACATATTCCGGTATATACAATGTATATACATATATATATATATATTGCACGTATATGAGTTTAGGGATAATTGACACATTCGTTATCAATACTTTGAACCATCATAGTTGACATCACTAGTATACATAGGAGAATCTCAGCCTGTTAGTTAGTACAGTATTTTATTGATGGTTAAATAGTTAATCACACATGGAAATACATCAATATAAATGCTATATCTTTGTTTTAGTGCCTGAGACCAGGTACCTCAATGATGAGTTAAATAAATATTGGAGCATTTAGGTAACAGTGATATGTTATCCCGTATCCCTGTTACCATGACAAGAAATACGAGGAAGGTTTCATAATGCAGGGAGAGATCTCCATAAAGAGTTATTTAAATACAGGATTGCTACGGTAACTGAGAGATGACATTTGCATTCTTGTAAAAAGGCAGATAACACACTAATAGCTAGAGCCGATTGCTCTGACAGTCTCCCCAAAAATTGCTGTTTAGGGTTTATTAAACAGAACACTGAGAGCTCCTGGGAGTGAAGTTCATGTTTTTTACCATAGTTCCTCTGTTCTTGGGATCGCATATTTCATTCCCACAATTTACTACCATAGATCCCATTTTTTGTCAACATGGACCCGATTCATTAGCAGATATCAAGTTCTCTTTAAAAATATGCATGGCTCCTAAAAGGCAGACATTCACCAAAGTTTGACGACATGGGCGACAAAAAGAGACTCTCTGGCTGCAAAAGCAACAAAGACCTCTATGGGATCAAGTTTCCATGCATTGATAAAGTATTTTAGGGAAAGAACAGACAAAGAAGAGGAGGCCCGGGATCCAACATGGTGCCGTGCACCTTCACTGACAGTTTCACAAACCAATCTCTCTGCTTCTTAGGCGCCTTAAGGCAATGGTGTATTTTGGTTTTGCGCTGCACTAGGCATGAGTAAATCTGGGCACCTCGCTAATCTAAATGTACCAATTTACCCCACCCCTTCCGGTCAAGGCCACACCTCTTCCTGATAAAGACCTGCCTCTTCCTCTTTAGGCTCCACTCTTTCCTCTTAAAACCCCACCTCTTCATACCTAATCATTTTAAGCACATACACTCTCACTGACCCATGCATGCACTTATTGGCGCACACACACTGTTTAACCAACACACACTTTCACTGACAGACAACATGCCCTCACTGATACACATACACTCATTGACAGACAGTCATTGTCTCACACACTGTTTAACCAACACACACGTTCATTGAAGGACACAGACTGACACAAACGCACTCTCAAATACACATGCGCTCACTGACACACACTCTGACAGACACACACACTCAATGCTAAACACACAGACATCACTGACAGACACAGAATCTTACTGATTTGACACACACACACACACACACACATTCACTGACACACACTCATTCATTGAGAGACACACACACTGGCAGACAATGATAGTAACACACACACTCTCAATGAAAAACAGACTCTCACTGATTTGACACACACTCACAAACATACACACTGACAGACACATGCACACACACACACACACACACATACATACACATTCTCTCACACACTCTCAAATATGATTAATATCATTGTTTTATTTTTCCACCCAGCATCCCTACCTTTGGGAGAGCTGGCGTGGATCGGTCGTTGGGGTCCAGTGGGGCTGCTGTGAGGCGGGCGACTGTGTGCACATCAGACGCAGCGAGGGAGCTGTGATCTTCCTGATCTGCTCCCTCGTGCCTCGCAGGCCATCTACTGATGCTGGGAGCCGGAATATGATGTAAATCCAGCTCCTTGCATCAGCAAACGGTGCGTGAGGGAACAGAGCAGGAAGATCATAGCTCCCTCGCCGGCTCTGATGTGAACACAGCCGCCTGCCAGGGGGTACAGAAGATGGTCAGCCAGAAAGCTCTAGGACCCCTGATAACAGAGGAAAGCAGGCGTTTGGGGTGGCATTTTTTTACTGCCCCATGGATAGTGCCTCCCAAGGCAAATGCCTAGTTTGCCTTAAGCTAAATACAGCACTGCCTTTAGGGCCTGATTCAGAACTACGAGACATATTGCAAAAATAAACCTCCAAAGAGGACATAGCCTTCTCTACCCTCAATTTACTTTTCCTCCCTGCCCCTGCCCTATCATTTACTTCCTTTGAAATTCACACTGTCCGCATATTTAAGTCCACTCCTTTAAGAATTGCCATCATCTATCGTCCCTTCCCCCGGTCATCCTAGGCTATTCATTAAACACTTTTCTTTATGGCTATCCCACTGTTTCTCCTCTAACATGCCTTCCCTAATACTTGGGGACTTAAACATCCCAATCAACTGCTCTCTGTAACCTCTTCCTTTGGCCTTACACAGTGGTCTACTTCAGCAACTCATACAGCAGGAAATACTCTTGACCTCATCTTCACCAATATCTGTACCACCTCCAATCTCTCCACTGTTCCATTTCCTTTATCTGACCACCATCTGCTGACCTTTGACATCAGCATATCCCATACCCAAATTTCCCCACCCTCAACTCTCCAATCTCGCAGAAACCTCCACTGCCTTGATCTCCAGCATTTCTCCACCAAACTCCTTTTATCCATCTCAAATCTCACTTGCCCTAACCCTGCAACCTCACTCTACAACTCCTCTCTCTCCTCTCAACTAGACATCCTGGCACCGCCTACATTTAAACGCAGCAAGCATTTCCAATTACAACCCTGGCACACCAAGCTAACCTGATATCTCCAAAAATGTTCAAGAACTGCTGAAAGTTGTTGGAGATAGTCTCACTCCTCCACTATAAATTTATGCCATGCTCCTACACTCTGGCTCTTTCCTATGCAAAACTAAATTACTTCAACACCCTCATAAGCACACTGTCCCGCCAACCCAAATGCCTATTTCACACTTGTAATGCTTTCCTTCGCCCTGCTGCTCCCCATCCTCCTACCACCCTGTCCGCCTCAAACTTTGCCCCTGAGAAGATTTCTAAAATCAGGGAAGAGATCTCTAATGTCTCTTCCTACCCTTCCAATACATCACCCAACCCCATTCCCTCCGCTATTCTATGCTCATTCACATCTACTACAATGGGAGAGGTTTCTTTTCTGCTCCAGTCCACCCCACCACATGTTCCCTGGATCCTATTCCCTCATATCGCATCTGCACTCTTTCTCCCTCTATTGCCCTTCCTCTCACTAAAATTTTAAATCTCTCCCTTTCTACCAGCACATTTCCCTCACCCTTCAAGCATGCAACCATAAGGCTGATTCAGAAAAATCCCAACCTTGACCCCAACTCCCCATCCCACTACCAGCCTATATCGCTACTGCCATTTGCCTCCAAGATCCTTGAGAGAGTTGTGTATGCAAGATTGACTGACTTCCTCGAATCCAACTCTTTGCTTGACCCGCTTCAGTGTGGATTCCGCGCTCGTCACTCTGTTGAAACAGCTGTGACCAAAGTATCCAACGATTTAATCGCTGCTAAATCTCGTGGCCATTACTCTATCCTAATTCTCCTTGATCTTTCTGCTGCTTTCTACAGCTTCTTCTCATTTACGGTATTCTGCTCTCTCCTGGTGCTCCTCCTACCTCTCCCAAAGCTTTTTCAGTGTTTCTTTCTCTGGCTCTCCCTCTTCTCTCCAACCCCTTTCTGTTGGCTTTCCCCAAGGTTCTGTCCTTGGTCCCCTACTGTTCTATATCTATACTGCTTCCCGTTGGTAAATCATTAGCTCATTTGGCTTCCATTATCATTTATATGTAGATGACATACAAATCTACCTGTCATCTCCTGATCTCTCTCCGCCCATCTTGACTCGTGTTTCTGACTGCCTCTCTGCGATTACCAACTGGATGGCTGCTCACTTCCGTAAACTCAACCTGTCCAAAACAAATTTTCTCCCTCAAGTGTTGCTACTCCTGTGTCTGTCTCCCTCCAAGTCAATAGCGCTACCATCACCTTTACCTCACATGCTCACTGCCCAGGTGTTCTCTTGACTCCGACCTCTACTTCACCCCTCATGTCCAGTCGATCATCAAATCCTGCCGCTTCCATCTCAAAAACTTAGCTCGCATCCGCCCTTATTTAACACCAGATGCAGCTAAGGTGCTGGTCCATGCCATTGTTCTTTCTCGCCTTGACTACTGCAATCCCCTTCTCAGTGGTCTTACTTGTTCCCAGATTGCACCGCTTCAATCTACAATGAATGCGGTGGCGAGGCCCATTTTCCTGTCTGTCCGCACCTCCCACGCCTCCCTCCCTCTGTCTTCTAGTTAGATATAGGGCTCAATTTAAGATTTTGGGGCATGCTTACAAGTCCCTACATAATACTGCTCCAACCTACCTTTCCTCCCTAATACACAAATATGTCCCTTCAAGGCCCCTGCGCTCTGTCGAAGACCTACGTCTATCCTCTGTCCGTACTCCCACATCTGATTCTCGCCTCCAAGACTTCTGCAGGGCTGCAACTTTTCTGTGGAACTCCCTTCCCTTTTCTGTTAGACTTTCACCCAATCTCCACTCCTTCAAATCTTTGAAAACTCACTTCTTCAGGATAGCATTTCATGTAAACTGTTAGCAGGTTTTCATTCCCCCCCACCCCCCACCCCCCGCCCCAATGACTTCTTTCCTGCAACTGTCAAAAATAACCTACTAAGTTCTCAGTGATTATTTTTCTATCAACCTATTTTATTACCCCTACTTATACCCTTTGTGTCACTATACCTCACTCCCTCCCGCATGTAAGCTCATTATGCAGGGCTCTCAAGCCCTCTCTTCCTGTGTGTCCAACTTGTCTGGTTACAATTACGTGTCTGTTAGTCCACCCATTGTAAACCGCTACAGAATTTACTGGCGTTATATAAATATTAAAATAATAATATTAGATATCATGCATGTTCTACTGATTGCTATCCTGCATGTTCTATTGGCTGATATCTTACACGTTCTATTGATTGATATCCTGTATGTTTTAATGATTGATATCTTACACGCTCTATTGAATGATATCCTGCATGTTTTAATGATTGATATCTTACACGTTCTATTGAATGATATCCTGCATGTTTTAATGATTGATATCTTACACGCTCTATTGAATGATATCCTGCATGTTTTAATGATTGATATCTTACATGTTCTATTGAATGATATCCTGCATGTTTTAATGATTGATATCCTGTATGTTTTAATGATTGATATCTTACACGCTCTATTGAATGATATCCTGCATGTTTTAATGATTGATATCCTGTATGTTTTAATGATTGATATCTTACACGCTCTATTGATTGATATCCTGTATGTTTTAATGATTGATATCTTACACGTTCTATTGAATGATATCCTGCATGTTTTAATGATTGATATCTTACACGCTCTATTGATTGATATCCTGTATGTTTTAATGATTGATATCTTACACGTTCTATTGAATGATATCCTGCATGTTTTAATGATTGATATCTTACACGTTCTATTGAATGATATCCTGCATGTTTTAATGATTGATATCCTGCATGTTTTAATGATTGATATCTTACACGCTCTATTGAATGATATCCTGCATGTTTTAATGATTGATATCTTACATGTTCTATTGAATGATATCCTGCATGTTTTAATGATTGATATCTTACATGTTCTATTGAATGATATCCTGCATGTTTTAATGATTGATATCTTACATGTTCTATTGAATGATATCCTGCATGTTTTAATGATTGATATCTTACATGTTCTATTGAATGATATCCTGCATGTTTTAATGATTGCTATCTTACATGTTCTATTGAATGATATCCTGCATGTTTTAATGATTGATATCTTACATGTTCTATTGAATGATATCCTGCATGTTTTAATGATTGATATCCTGTATGTTTTAATGATTGATATCTTACACGCTCTATTGAATGATATCCTGCATGTTTTAATGATTGATATCCTGTATGTTTTAATGATTGATATCTTACACGCTCTATTGAATGATATCCTGCATGTTTTAATGATTGATATCTTACACGTTCTATTGATGTCTTTCAATACCTTCAATATGTTCACTATAGGCATGATGGTCTTATTTAGTATTCCAGTGTGATTTTATGTTTTTTTTTCCCTCCAGGTCTGATCCCATCTGACAGGGAAAGTGCTGCATACTTATTAAAAAACCGTAAAGGTGGAAATGCAGTTGTTATCGCTGTGGGAGGAGCCCCAGAATCTTTAGATGCACGGCCTGGAGCTTACACTCTTCTTCTGAAAAACCGCAAAGGTTTTGTTAAACTAGCAATACAACATGGGTAATATCTGCTGTATTTCTTACGTATAAAAAAATATTTAAAGTTAGACTAACAAATATCTAGAATACATGGCAAAAATATATTATAAATTTAAACTGAAATTATATTATTATGCTATGTGTTGTAATGATTATAAATGATTATGTTGTCAAATTATATTTAATACAGTAACATGTTTTATAGGGATATGCATGGGCAAAAAATTAGTTTTGGTTCGGAAATTCGGGTAGGAAAAAAAATTTGAAACTTCAGGAATTCGGCGCTTCCGAAATTCGGCACTTCGGGTCATGGTTAACCTTAACCATAACATAATTCGGGTCATTTTCCCTCCCTCTCTTGTTTTGCCACTTTTCAGAAATCCGAAGCACTTCGGCACTTCCGAAATTCAGCACTTCGGCAACTCGGTTCGGATCGGCACTTCAGACATTTGGAAGCATCCGAATGTCCGAATTGCCCGAATTCACATTCGGAACGAAACAAATTGCACATGTCTAATGTTTTATAAGATTCATGGAGCATTAAAATAACTCCACATTGCATAATATCAGAGAACATATCTTCCCTGCAAATAATTTAATCTTTATATTGCACTAGCTGAATGTACACCAAACATATATATTTCTCAGATATGATACTGAAATGATTTCTGGTGGCCCCCAAACTGGTCCAGATTGGTTCAGGTTGCCTATAGTGGAAATTATTTGTATATTAAAACAGGAATCTTTCTTAAAAGAACATTTACGTTCAGAATATATACATGTATACTTAAAGGACCACTATAGTGCCAGGAAAACAAGGGGGAGGAAGGGGTTAATCCTTTTTTCC
The DNA here is from genome assembly GCF_036172605.1 of Pelobates fuscus. NCBI lineage: Eukaryota > Metazoa > Chordata > Amphibia > Anura > Pelobatidae > Pelobates > Pelobates fuscus. The sequence continues at coordinate 477,142,871 of NC_086317.1, forward strand.
AGCGTCGGGCTCCCTCGGCACTGGGGACTCTACTCCCTCTTCTGATGTCATTGGCTGAATGCGCGTGCGTGGCAAGAGCTGTGCGCACATTCAGCCAGTCCATAGGAAAGCATTCTCAATGCTTTCCTATGGACGCTGGCGTCTTCTCACTGTGAAAATCAGGCGGAAGCGCCTCTAGCGGCTGTCAATGAGACAGCCACTAGAGGCTGGATTAACCATATTGCAAACATAGCAGTTTCTCTGAAACTGCTATGTTTACAGAAAAAAGGGTTAAACCTAGCTGGACCTGGCACCCAGACCACTTTATTAAGCTGAAGTGGTGTGGGTGCCTATAGTGGTCCTTTAACGTTACTTAGTTTTACGGTTTCCTCTTAAATTGTTAAATTAAGAGTTTTATTTACCTCTATCGTCTGGCACGCCAGTCTTGCCATGGCTGCCTCTCCTCCCCAGCTGAGATTACCATTAGAACAGAGTGTGCTGATGCAGGAAGGGTCATTTTCTCATAAAAGGCATCAAGCTGTATCAGCTCTGATCAGGGCCAGATTAAGAGCCCGGTGGGCCTGGTGCTAACAATTATTATGGGGCCTACTTACAGAATCCTATCGACCAAAAACAATAAAACATTCATACCTCCCAAGCGTCATGTTTCTGATGGATATGGTGTTGGAGGAAAACTCAAAGAATGCAGCTATAAGAAAACACATACCCTATGCTAATCTCTCTCTAATTTATGCTTTCATCTTTCAAGTAAATCCATAACCCCTAACAGCAGTGTCCAGTGAAGCAGGAAGTCAATGGACAGGGTAAAAGGGTGGTCCACTGACGCGAATCACATGACCAGAACTGCCAAAAGGGGCGAACATGCCTAAAAAGGGGGCATGTCTGTCCAAAGAATTGGAAGGCCAGCCTGGCATCAGTGTCCCTATGTATCACAGTGTCAGTGTCCCCATGTCGCCCAGTCCCCTAGTCTCCCAGTGTCTCAGAGTCCTCATTTCTCCCCGTGTCCCCATGTCTGTGTTTTCCGTGTCACTAGGATACAGGGGGGACACAGAGAAATGGGGACACAGTGAGACATGGGAACACTGAGACACATGGGGGCACTGAGACACTTGAGGACACAGACACTTGGGGACACTTGTGGATACAGGCATGGAGACACTGGGAGACATGGAGACACTGGGAGACATTTGGGGACACTGGGAGACATTTGGGGACACTGGGAAAAATGGGGACACAGACACTAGGGACACAGAGACGTGGGGACACAGACACTGGGAGACATAGGGACACAGACATTTGGGGACAATAAGACACTAGGAACACTGAGACATGGGAACACAGACAGTGGCAGACTAGGGGACACTGGGAGACATGGGGACACATACACTAGGGACACTGACTGGGAGGCATGGGAATACTGAGACACTTGGGGACACTGGGAGATTTGGGGACACCGGTAGCCATGGGGACACTGTGTCCCTAGTGTCTCCATGTCCCAACATGTCTCCCAATGTCCCTATGTCTGCCTTTCCCCCCCACCCTTCCCTTCCCTTCCCTGAGCTGTAGTCTGTCTCTGCAGGCTCGGAGCTTCTGCCTGAACTCTCTGTGCTGTGTATCTGCTCCCCTGCGGATCAGTGAGTGAGAGAGGCAGGGAGGAATATGCTGTAACTTCCTATCCCTGCCTCTCTCCATACACAGTGACCCCTACAAGCTGGTGCTGGTATTGCAGAGTAATCTCCATTTATACTGAGAAAAAATATCTGCATTTGTATTGCCGGTAAATACCGACACGGTGTCAGGGCTCCGTGGGCAGCGGTGAGGGGAGGCTGCAATCCGCTCGCAGCACTCACCCTCGGTCCGTCGCTGCCCGCGGTCCCCCCTCCTCTTACCGTTCGGCGAGCGGCGTCCTCTCCTCTTGACACGCCGCTCGCGTCCTCTCCTTCTCCTCCCCCCAGCGGCAGCATGTCTAATGCTGCAGGCTGGGAGCCGGCACCCATATCAGTACGCCGGGGTCACTCACGTGACCCGGCGTTAAAGCGACAGTACAAAAATCACAGTGGGGGGTATAGATACCCCCCACGCGTGTTTGTTAATTCTGATTGGAAGTTATCCAATCAGAATTAAGGCTAGGATATTTATACTTACCTTTCCTGCCTCTCGGTGCCCTGTTGTGGTCTTTGCTTTATGTATTGATACTGAACGTGTGCTTTCTGGTTACGTACTCTCTGGCTTGTTATACTGACTTTGTGACTTTCTCCTACCCTTTGACCTCGGCTTTTTTCCTCGTTATTCTGTTTTCTGGTTCCCCTTACTCGGCTTATCTCCTGACTATTCTGTGTGTGCTTAGCCCGGCCACTCTAAGGTCCGGTACTGCACACTTTCTGTGTGTGTGTCTGTGTGTGTGTTAGCGTGTTGGGTTCCCCGAATCGTGACACACGGTCAGGCAGCCTCAAATACTGTCTGTGCTGGTAAAATACCAGTCAGGTGGCAAACCAAAGAGTAGTGAGTAAAAAAAAAAAGAAAATGTTTTTTTTTTTTTTTTAAATGGGCCTATTCCATGGGCCTGGAGCTGCAGCTGGGGGTTGGTGGGGGGGGAGGACAATAGGTTCCCCCCCATTCTAATTTAGGGCCCCCACCGGCCGCTCAGGGGTGGGGGCCGGGGGGAGGACAATAGGTCCCCTCCTTATTGTTATTTAGGGCTCCCATCCACCGCTCAGGGGTGGGGGCACTGGGGTTTTGTGAACAGTGAGCAGCCACAGGCTGCTCACTGTTCAGTAGACATGCCCCTACTCGTGGTATAGCGATAGGGGCATTCGGGAGATTTTAATCTCTCTTATGCTATTATGGGGGTCATATTGACCCCCATAGAGTGAGGTAGGACATAGGGGGGCTTAGGAAGTGGCAGGGAGCACAGCTCCCCGCCGCTTCTATCTTTACATTTTACAAGGGAGGAGCTGCGAGCCAGTAGCTCCCTCCTTGTAATAAACTGAACAAACGAACACTGATATTCGGTGTTTGTTTGTTCGTCTGACATTTCTATTCATTCATTCGTCTTTCTGATGAATGAATAGATTAAATACCCGTTCGCATGCCCGAGTGTTTAACTGGGAATGTGCTAGAATCTCACAACGCTATCTAGATGGCGGCGATGAGACCTATATTCTAGTAGACAGCCATTAGAGGAGGAGTTAACCCTCCAATGTAATTATTGCAGTTTATGAAAACTGCAATAATTACACTTGCAGGGTTAAGGGTAGTGGGAGTTGGCACCCAGACCACTCCAATGGGCAGAAGTGGTGTGGGTGCCTGGAGTGTCCCTTTAAGGGGAAATCCAAAGGCAGGATCAGACAAGAGGCAGAAGTCAGGGCTGGCAGCGGAGTAACGTAGTCAGTAAAGCAGGCAGATGTCAGAGTCCAGAAATCAGTCAGCAGAGCAGCAAAGATCCAGCAAGAAAACCCGAACAAACAAAATGATCATATCCTAGGTTTCAGGCAGAACTGGCTTTTACAGCCTTCTAATTAGGAGCAGCTGACCCTAATTGGTCAGCACTGCTCCATCCAGGCAAGGAGTCAGGAGGATGAAGCAGACAAATACCAAAGCCCCCTGGTGGATAGCATGGTAGAGAACCCAACTAGGATGCTGGAGCTGTGGGTGCACCTTGACAGATGTGTTGAAAAACACAGTCTGTTTAATGACATTGTGATTATATAATTGTGTAGCTTGCAGTCTATTATAGCTCTTCCATTAGCACCAGTAACATATGCAAAAAAAAAACCACAAAGACAAATCCAAAAATGACACTCCATGATGAGGATTGTATTATAAATGTGTTTACAAATAAAGCACATTATGTTCACTTTTGAATTTTGTGCTATATGGCCCATCTGTCCATTCACAATAAGCACATGTATTTAAGAGTCGAAATACAGCCATGAGACCTTCATCAGGCTTATGCTAACCTCAATCAAATTAGAATCCAGTGAGTTTGGATCCGGCAGAGATTGTATTCTATAACTCCGCTTACATATCATCATATCTCACTGCCCATATCTCATTATATAATAGGCATGTGCATGGTGAAAATATTCGGCTCGGTTCGGGACTTCAGCAATTCAGCACTTCGAAACTTCGGCCACTTCGGATATTAGACACTTCAGAACTTCAGAACTTCAGCACTTCGGCAACTTCGGAACTCCGGCATTTCTGGACTTTTCTTGCAGCCGCTTGGTAGATAACTCCCTAATTCCCACGGTATTAGGGAGTTATCTACCAAAGGGCTGAAAGACCTAAATTGGTCTTTCAGCCAAATTTACTAATACTAAGTAAAAATTAGTTAGTAAATTGTGCCCCTACTCGCTATACCGCGAGTAGGGGCATGTCTAGTAAACAGTGAGCAGCCTGTGGCTGCTCACTGTTAAAAAAAAAAGGAAATAATAAAAAAAAAGGATCCCCCCTCCCTGAGCGGTGGGTGGGGGCCCTAAAGTAAAAAAGGGGGGGAGGACCTATTGTACTCCCCACTGGCCCCCACTCCTGAGCGGCGGGTGGGGGCCCTAAATAAAAATTGGGGGGGGACCTAATGTCCTCCCCCCTAGCCCCCACCCCTGAGTGGTGGGTGGGGGCCCTAAACAAGAATAAGGGGGGGCTAATGTCCTCCCCCTGGCCCCCACCCCTGAGCGGTGGGTGGGGGCCCTAAACAAGAATAAGGGGGGGACCTAATGTCCCCCTGAGCGGTGGGTGGGGGCCCTAAATACAAATTGGGGGGGACCTAATGTCCTCCCCCCTGGCCCCCACCCCTGAGCGGTGGGTGGGGGCCCTAAAGAAGAATAAGGGGGGACCTAATGTCCCCCTGAGCGGTGGGTGGGGGCCCTAAATGAAAATGTAATCCCCCTCCCCCACAGGTGACTAGGGGTCGCCAAACCCCTAGTCACCCCCTCCCCTAAAAAATAAACCCATACCTACCCCCCTCACCCTAAAAATAATGAGGGGGGACCTTTAACTAAGTACCTGTAAAAATAAACATAAACTTACCATATGATGTTTTCTTTCTTCTAAAATCTTTTTTTTTCAGCCCCAAAAAAGGCCAAATAAAAATTCATAATAACCGACGCAATAAAAAAAAAAAAAAGAAAACGAGTGCAAAAAAAATAATCCATCTTCAACCATGGAGGGCTCCGCGTAGACTGAGCTCTGCAGGGTTGGGGAAGGCTTATAAAGCCTTGCCCCACCCTTCAATTAGGCTCAGAGCACTCTGATTGGTGGGTTTAAGCCATCCAATCAGAGTACTCTGACAGGTAAATGAAGAGACTGACAGGTAAGTCTCTACATTTACCTGTCACAGCACTCTGATTGGTTGGTTTGAAATCCACCAATCAGAGTGCTCTGTGTCATTTTACACAGCGTGGGAAAGTTCTTTGGAATTTTCCCACGCTGTGTAATTTGACTCATAACTCTCTGATTGGTGGATTAAGTAACCAATCAGAGAGTTATGAGTCAAATTACACAACATGTGAAAATTCCAAAGAAGAAGGGACGGGGCTTGAGCCTCATGGCGGCAGGACGTGCTTTGGCTGAGCTCTGGGCCTGATCTCCCTTCCAAGCCAACTTTCATGATAAACAGCCCGCTTGTAAGCCTAAGACCGAGACCTGCCTGTTCCAGTAGCCGGTGGCTGAACCCGGAGCCGACCGATCGGTATTGTTCTGTGCTCATAGCGGTGATCTAGTAGAGGCCTGTTGGAGTTACCCGGCGGGAGAGACAGCCACTCTTCCGACCAGGCGACTGCTGCACCTTCAATCATTAACCCCGAGGTCCCATTCCCTCCCCCCTCTGGATCGGGGGGGTTATCCCGGCCCCCCCTGGCAAGAAGCCTGCACTATCGCAAAGCCCAAAAAACTATCACACCATCACGCAAGATGGCGTTGGAGCCCAACACCACGCTGCCCAGGCCTCCGTCTGCCCTGGGACATTCGCATGCTGCTGACTGCCTCATGTAGAGACTCGACAATATCCTTGAACGCTTATGGAAAACATTGGAAGCATGCCAGTCAAACACTGCAAAAAAGAACCCAGAAGGGAACTGGAGGAGAGAGAGACCGGCAGAATGTGGGCCCCTTCATGGTGATCAGCCTAATCGAGCAAACATACCTACTACCACACGCCACACTCTCATCACTCAACTGCAGGACTCTGCTACACTGCATCATAAGGGCACGCGGTGGACAGCCAGACAAGAGGTGAGCAGACCCCTCTCTAGCAAAGCACTCAACACAGAAACCACCTTCACTCACAGTAACAACAGTAACAACATCACCCGTTCAGACGGAGGGTCGTCCGCTGAGGGAGGCACAGGTTTAACAAGGCACTCCATGCACTCCGAAAGGGGAAGTACTGGGACTCTGGAAGCCTCCGTGCCCGCGGCCAGCAGATGCCAGCCCATTTGAAATCCTCTGACCAGCAAAGCACAGTCCCACACTCAAGGCCTCATGCAGGCAACCACAAGGTTTACAGGGATACAGCACAGCCACCTGCCGGTGAAAGACACAGACAGAGAGCCCCTCCAGGGTCCATCGGAGATGGAAACATACCGAGGCACCAACTCTGCCACTATCCCTGGCACACCTGCCAAGCCTCAAGAGCCGGCATCGGCTGAACAGAGTGCATTGAACTAGAAATGCTTGATACCTCATGTGTTTCCCTTTTTCCTTTCTTGTTTTCACTAGTTACTCATGTTTTCCCCTATCCATGATCCAATGGCATTAAGCTCAGGCACACTGACACAGCCTGTATATTTTGGATGTGTGCAGCGGTGCTTGGATAGGCGAAGATGCATTTTTCCGCCCCCCCCCCCCCCCCAAAAAACATCTTCACCTATGTGCCTCTTAACCAGCCCCTCTTCCCTCCCCGACCATTAGTGGTCCCTTCCCTTCCCTGTCCCTTAGTGTTCTTCTCCCCTCCCCCCTCTTTTCCCTGTCTCTTGGTGTTTCTCTCCCATTCCCTCCCTGTCCCTTGGTGCACCCCACACCCCTTTAGTGGTCACACTGCCCTTCCTGGTGTGCCTCCTACCTCTACTGTTGCATTGTCGAGCAGAGCAGATCCCCTAAAGGAGCTTCAGTTTTCTGTACCCGGCCGGACTGACAGGGAGTGCTCTCTCTGTGAGCACCTCCTGTCAGTCTGGCCAGGTACAGGAAACAGAAGCTCCTGTACCGCGCTCCGCTCCGCTACACTCTGTACACACTGACAGTCACACACTCAATGACAAACACACAGATGTCACTGACAGACACAGATTCATTGATCTGACACACACTCATTCATTGACACTGACAGACCCACACTGATTGACACTCATTGACAGACACACTGATAGTCACACACAGACTCAATGACAAACATACTTTCACTGATTTGACAGACACACTCATCATACACTGACAGAAACACTCATACACTCACATGCACACACACTCATACAATCACTCACAGACACACACACAGATGCACTCACACATACACACACACTCAGTCACTTACAGACACACGCTGTCACTTACAGACACACGCTGTCACTCACAGACAGACGCTGTCACTCACAGACACACACGCTGTCACTCACAGACACACGCTGTCACTCACAGACACACACGCTGTCACTCACAGACAGACGCTGTCACTCACAGACGCACACTCTGTCACTCACAGACGCACACTCTGTCACTCACAGACACACACGCTGTCACTCACAGACACACACTCTGTCACTCGCAGACACACTCTGTCACTCACAGACACACACTCTGTCACTCACAGACACAGACTCTGTCACTCACAGACACACACGCTGTCACTCACAGACACACACTCTGTCACTCACAGGCACACACTCTGTCACTCACAGACACACACTCTGTCACTTACAGACACACGCTGTCACTCACAGACACACATTCTGTCACTCACAGACACACACACTGGTACTCACAGACACACACGCTGTCACTCACAGACACACACGCTGTCACTCACAGACATAGACACACACACAGACACATCACATACATTCACTAAGTATTTTAGAAATACACATTTTCCACCCAGCCTCCCTACCTGGAGAGCTGGTGTGGATGATGAATCATTCCCTGGGGTGGGGGCCAGCGGGGATGACATTAGGTCCCCCCCCCCCCCAATTTTTATTTAGGGCCCCCACCCACCGCTCAGGGGTGGGGGCCGGTGGGGAGGACAATAGGTGGGAATTAGGGAGTTATCTACTTATTCATTCCAGTCATTACATGACTGGCTAAGTAACTTACATTTTATATGAATGTATGGTACTTGATTGTTGTAAGTGTTGCAAATGCTTACAGCTGAATCCTGTCTATGTTTGTATACTTTTTATTTGAAATTGTATGCAATGTAACATTCTTCTTCTTTCACTGGGTAAGTATATTAGTACTTAGGCAATACTGTGCTTTGTAACTTCAGCACTTTGACACCTCGGAACTTCGGCAACTTCGGAACTTCGGCACTTCCACAATTCGGCACTTCCACAATTCGGCACTTCGGCACTACTACACTTCGGAAATTCAGTAATTCAGCACTTTGGAAATTCGGCACTTCGGCAATTCAGCCATTCCGACATTCGGAAGCATCTGAATGTCCGAATTACCCGAAATTCGGCCGAATTTTAGTTCGGAGTGAAACGAATTGCACATGTCTATTATATAATGAATACACTAATTATTATTGTGCGAAATGTTATTTTTATTTATTTATGGTGGCCTTATTCTCTCTCTTACTTTGTACTCAGGGCCTCATTAGTTCCTGTATTTTCCTTTGGGGAGAATGAACTCTTTGACCAAGTTGAAAATCCAAGGGGCTCGTGGCTCAGAACAATCCAGGAGAAGTTACAGAAAATCATGGGCGTGGCATTGCCACTCTTTCACGCCCGTGGCGTCTTCCAGTACAGTTTTGGGCTCCTTCCCTACAGAAAGCCAGTGTGTACTGTAGGTAAGTAAGTCACAACTTGCCAACCGTTTGTTTTGTGAAGTTGTCATACCTAGTGATGTCGCGAACATAAAATTTTCCGTTCGCAAACGGTGAACGCGAACTTCCGCAAATGTTCGCGAACGGGCGAACCCGGCGAACCGCCATAGACTTCAATAGGCAGGCGAATTTTAAAACCCACAGGGACTCTTTCTGGCCACAATAGTGATGGAAAAGTTGTTTCAAGGGGAATAACACCTGGACTGTGGCATGCCGGAGGGGGATCCATGGCAAAACTCCCATGGAAAATGACATAGTTGATGCAGAGTCTGGTTTTAATCCATAAAGGGTATAAATCACCTAACATTACTAAATTGTTTGGAATAACGTGCTTTAAAACATCAGGTATGATGTTGTATCGATCAGGTAGTGTAAGGGTTAAGCAGCTTCACAGTGACAGACCAAACTCCCCGTTTAACGCACCGCAAACAACCGCAAACAGTCTATTTGCACAACCGCAAACTCCCCATTTGCACAAGGTTGGATACCAAGCTAGCCATGTCCCGTTCCTTGTCCTCACTGATGTAATTGAAGGTCTCTTCCTCCACTCAGCCATGTACAACACCAAGGGTCCCCGAAAGGTGACAACAAGCCCCCTGTTTTTTTTTTTTGTTTTTTTTAAATGTACACTACTGTTACACCAGATATGAGTTGCACTGGTGTGACACTGTGCCCTGGCAGGCCCTGAAATGCACACGTGTGAAGGAAACTGACTACTATTATTTCACAGTCAAATTTCTAGTTTTTTTTTTAATGTACACTACTGTTACACCAGATATGAGTTGCACTGGTGTGACACTGTGCCTTGGCAGGCCCTGAAACGCACACGTGTGAAGGAAACTGACTGCTATTATATTACAGTCAAAAAAGTTTTTGTTTTTTTTTAAATGCAAGCTATTGTGACAGCAGATATGAGTGGTGGCACTGGGACCACCTTAAAAATATTGGATATCGCTAAAAATCTGGATCACTATATACTTTCTCTACAAACCTCTAAAACGAACCAAAACTACTCATCCATCCGCTATACCACTTTATCCCACCTAGAACTAGTGCCCAGTTAAAATACTTGACTCTTACTTACCCACACTTAGTCATGCCACACACATTTCACCACTACTCTCACTGAATCCCTCTGACTACGGCTAAATTCATCTTCTACATCAGAACACTACTCCTAAGATTGGGTTGTATCCATGTCTCGGGTCTTTCATTTAGAATAGGGGCAGCTTCGGTCTCCTTCAACACTGACACTCCAGTGCATATTATTAAAAGATCGGGCAGATGGAAATCCTCAGTCTACAACTGATATATTCCTCATCCCGAGAAAGAAGTGAGGAAAGCTTTTAAAAGTTTGGCTTTGTAAATTTGATGCAATAAGTGTGTTTTTCTTTAATACCTTTTTACCCTCTTTGCATGAGCCCGATTTACATATATTACTAATATGTTTCTGAACATATATATTATATTATTCACTCACTCACTCACTCACTCTCTGGGCCTGCCTAAGACATCATGCTGCCTAGGTCCAGGGCCGCCATCAGGGGGTGACAACCATAACGGTTGTCACGGGCCCAGCGGCCCTGGGGGGCCCGGACTGCTCTGGCAGTCCTGGGCCCCACTTTCTTTCTCTGCACACACAGATAGCGAATATCGCTATCTATGTGTGCAGCCGTGGGCCCCCCGCTCCCTGTTACCGCAGAGGGGGCCCAGGCAGCACACAGCTTCTCCTCTCTTCTCTCTTGTAATAACTCTCGCGAGACCCGGTTGCCATGGCAACGCTCCGCGGGTCTCGCGAGAATTATTGGATGAGAGGAGAGAAGAGTAGAAGCTGTGTGCTGCCTGGGCCCCATCTGCGGTAACAGGGAGCGGGGGGCCCCCACCGGACCACCAGGGATCATGGAATCTCCCCCCTACCTGGACAAAGGTAAGCAGGGAGGGGGGAGAAACATGTAATTAAATTAAAAAAAAAAAAATATGTAAAAAAATTTCCCCCGTCCTCTGAGTCCCACCGGGTGGCCCATGCACTTAGGGCCACCCGGGGGGCTTGTATCAGCAGGGGCCCGGTCGGGCGCTCTTTCCCTTTAACACCGCGACCGGGCCCCTTGCTTTCCGGCAGCCGGCTGGGAGGAAGTGACAGCCGCAAGTCACTTCCTCCCATAAAGAGAGGAGCTGCATGGAAGGTGGCAGGAGGAGTCGCGAGGGAGAGAGGACGAGGCTGCAGTGAGGATGGGGGATCCTCACTCCCATCATCCTCAGGCACCACACTGGACCCCAGGGAATCCACCCTCCAGCAAAAGGTAGGAAACTGGAGGGTGGTTTTAAAAATGTACATTTTACATGTGTGTCAGTATGTCTGTGTGTCAGTATGTCTGTGTGTGTGTCAGTATGTCTGTGTGTGTGTCAGTATGTCTGTGTGTCAGTATGTCTGTGTGTGTGTGTCAGTATGTCTGTTTGTCTGTGTGTCAATATATCTGTCTGTGTGTCTGTATATGTCTGTTTGTCTGTGTGTCAGTATGTCTGTTTGTCTGTGTGTCTGTGTGTCAATATATCTGTGTGTGTCAGTAGGTCTGTCTGTGTGTCAATATATTTGTGTGTGTGTCAGTATGTCTATGTGTGTGTCAGTATGTCTGTCAGTGCATGTGCATGCATGTGTCAGTCTCTGTATGTGTCTGTGTGTCTGTCAGTATATCAGTCTGTGTGTGTCAGTATATGTGCCTGTATGTGTGTCAGTATTTCTCAGTGTATATGGGTGTCAGTGTGTCTGTCAGTGTGTGTGTGTGTGTGTCAGTATCTCAGTCAGTGTATGTGCCTGTGTGTGGGTGTCAGTATTTCTGTCAGTGTATGTGTGTCAGTATGTTGATCAGTGTGTGTGTCAGTATGTCTGTATATGTGCCTGTGTGTCAGTATGTCTGTATATGAGCCTGTGTGTGTCTGTCAGTACGTCTACCAGTGTATGTGTCTGTGTGTGTCAATATATGTACCTGTGTGTCAGTATGTCTGTCAGTGTATGTGCCTGCTTATCTGTATGTAGTCAGTGTATGTATCTGTGTATCTGCTTGTGTGTCAGAGTATGTACCTGTGCAACTTTATATACAAATACACCCCTCCATTCAAACTTCAACACTAGCACACTCCTACATTCAAAAACAAACACTACACGTAAATGCACACTTGCATTCAAACTCCAGTACCACATACAAACACATTCACACAAACATACTTCATACAAACACATGCTTACATTCAAACACACAAAACAGTGCTAAATACAACCCTGCAAGCATGCGAAATTGGTAGAGCCCCAGCTGTCAAAGCATTGTTGGAGTTGCACGACAGATGGGGTTCTACCTTTAGTCCAATCTTGCAATTGGGTGTCCCAATAAAATTCATTCTATTTTAGTGCCGCCACTGCATTGGGATGGATGCCGTGATTGCATACCAGGGAGTGAGGGGCGATGGCGGCAGGGCCCAGGGGGCCCAAGCAAACGCTTGCCCAGGGTCCAGTCGTTATTAAAGACGGCCCTGCACACACACACTGCATACACTGACACAACACACACACTGCATACACTGACACAACACACACTCTGCATACACTAACACAACATACACACACTGCATACACTAACACAACACACACTCTGCATACACTAACACAACACACACTGCATACACTAACACAGCACACTCTGCATACACTGACACAACACACACTGCATACACTAACACAACACACTCTGCATACACTGACACAACACACACTCTGCAAACACTGACACAACACACACTCTGCAAACACTGACACAACACACACTGCATACACGAATACAACACACACTGCATACACTAATACATTAATACAATACACACACTGCATTCACTAATACAACATGCACTCTGCATACACTACACACTAACACACTCACTGCATCCACTATACTGACACACACTCTGCATTCACTACACTAACACACACTCTGCATCCGCTACACACTAACACACTCTCTGCATTCACTACACATTAACACTCTGCATTCACTACACATTAACACTCTGCATTCACTACACTAACACACACTCTGCATCCGCTACACATTAACACACACTCTGCATTCACTACAAATTTACACACACTATATTCACTACACCCTAACACACACTCTGCATTCACTACACCCTAACACACACTCTGCATTTATTACACACTAACACACACTCTGCATTTATTACACACTAACATACACTCTGCATTAACTAAACTATGCACACACTCTGGATTCACTATACTGACACACACTCTGCATTCACTACACTAACATACACTCTGCATTAACTGTACACACAGCATCCACTACACAAACATCCTTTATTCGCAGTACACACACTACATTCAACACAAATTGAAACACTCTGCATTCACTATACACAGACACTGCGTCTAATACACACACTACATCCACTACAGACACTGCATCCACTAAACACATTTTATCTAGTACATACAAACACTACATCCACTACACAAACACACACTACATCACTGTACACACACTACATCCACTACTCAAACACTCTCTGCATTCACTACACATTAACACTCTGCATTCACTACACTAACACACACTCTGCATCCGCTACACACTAACACACCCCCTGCATTCACTACACATTAACACACTCTGCATTCACTACACTAACACACACTCTGCATCCGCTACACACTAACACACCCTCTGCATTCACTACACATTAACACACTCTGCATTCACTACACTAACACACACTCTGCATCCGCTACACACTAACACACCCTCTGCATTCACTACACATTAACACACTCTGCATTCACTACACTAACACACACACTCTGCATCCGCTACACACTAACACACTCTCTGCATTCACTGCACTAACACACACACTACATTCATTACACTGACACACTCTGCATTCACTACACACTAACACACACTCTGCATTCATTACACACTAACACACACTCTGCATTCACTAAACTATGCACACACTCTGCATTCACTAAACTATGCACACACTCTGGATTCACTATACTGACACACACTCTGCATTAACTGTACACACAGCATCCACTACACAAACATCCTGTATTCACAGTACACACACTACATCCACCATAAATTGAAACACTCTGCATTCACTAAACACAGACACTGCGTCTAATACACACACTACATCCACTACACACATTTCATATAGTACATACAAACACTACATCCACTACACAAACACACACTAAATCACTGTACACACACTACATCCACTACTCAAACACACTCTGCGTTCACTATACACACTGCATCCGCTACACAAACACACACTCTGCATTCACTGCACAAACAGTATCTAATACACACAAACACTACATCCATTACACACATTCTAATTTACTTCCACCATACACACCACATTCAGTCCTGCATCATTGTCAGCGGACTAGGTCGGGCGTGGGCGGGCCCGGGAGGGAGGGGGGGGGGGGGGAGGCCCAGACCTTGTGCTTTGTCAGGGGCCCCAAAATTTCTGATGGCAGCCCTGCCTAAGTCCAACGATAAATGACTATGGGGGATAATGTATAATAAACACAGGTTACTGGCTATGGGAGGGATAATGTATAATAAACACAGGTTACTGGCTATGGGAGGGATAATGTATAATAAACACAGGTTACTGGCTATGGGAGGATAATGTGTAATAAACACAGGTTACTGGCTATGGGAGGATAATGTATAATAAACACAGGTTACTGGCTATGGGGAGGATAATGTATAATAAACACAGGTTACTGGCTATGGGAGGATAATGTAGAAACATAGAAACATAGAATGTGATGGCAGATAAGAACCATTCGGCCCATCTAGTCTGCCCAATTTTCTAAATACTTTAATTAGTCTCTGGCCTTATCTTATAGTTAGGATAGCCTTATGCCTATCCCACGCATGCTTAAACTCCTTTACTTTGTTAACCTCTGCCACTTCAGCTGGAAGGCTATTCCATGCATCCACTACCCTCTATACTTCCTGGTATTATTTTTAAACCTTTTTCCCTCTAATTTAAGACTATGTCCACTTGTTGTGGTAGTTTTTCTTCTTTTAAATATAGTCTCCTCCTTTACTGTGTTGATTCCCTTTATGTATTTAAATGTTTCTATCATATCCCCCCCGGTCTCGTCTTTCCTCCAAGCTATATATGTTAAGATCCTCTAACCTTTCCTGGTAAGTTTTATCCTGCAATCCATGAACCAGTTTAGTAGCCCTTCTCTGAACTCTCTCTAAGGTATCAATATCCTTCTGAAGATACGGTCTCCACTACTGCGTACAATACTCCAAGTGAGGTCTCACCAGTGTTTTGTACAATGGCATGAGCACTTCCCTCTTTCTACTGCTAATACCTCTCCCTATACAACCAAGCATTCTGCTAGCATTTCCTGCTGCTCTGTTACATTGTCTGCCTACCTTTAAGTCATCACAAATAATCACCGCCAAATCCCTTTCCTCAGATGTTGAGGTTAGGACTCTATCAAATATTCTGTACTCTGCCCTTGGGTTTTTACGTCCAAGATGCATTATCTTGCACTTATCCACATTAAATGTCAGTTGCCACAACTCTGACCATTTTTCTAGTTTACCTAAATCATTAGCCATTTGGCTTATCCCTCCTGGAACATCAACCCTGTTACATATCTGAGTATCATCAGCAAAAAGACATACCTTACCATCAAGACCTTCTGCAATATCACTAATAAAAATATTAAAGAGAATGGGTCCAAGTACAGATCCCTGAGGTACCCCACTGGTGACAAGCCCAAGCTTCGAATATACTCCATTGACTACAACCCTCTGTTGCCTGTCACTCAGCCACTGCCTCACCCATTCAACAATTGGAATCCAAACTTAAAGATTGCAGTTTATTGATAAGCCTTCTATGTGCAACAGTGTCAAAAGCCTTACTGAAATCTAGGTAAGCAATGTCTACTGCACCAACCTGATCTATATTTTTAGTTACCCAATCAAAAAAATCAATAAGATTAGTTTGGCATGATCTCCCTGAAGTAAACCCATGTTGTCTCTGATCTTGAAATCCATGTGTTTTTAGATGTTCAACAATCCTATCCTTTAACATGGTTTCCATCACTTTCCCCACTACTGAAGTAAGGCTTACTGGCCTATAGTTGTCCGACTCCTCCCTATTACCTTTCTTGTGAATGGGCACAACATTCGCCAACTTCCAATCTTCTGGGACTACTCCTGTTATCAATGATTGGTTAAACAAATCTGTTAATGGTTTTGCTAGTACACCACTAAGCTCTTTTAATAGCTTTGGGTGTATTCCATCAGGTCCCATAGACTTATTTGTCTTTACTTTTGAGAGTTGAAATAGAACCTCTTCCTCTGTAAACTCACGTGTATAAATGACCCATTTATCCTTTTTCTTTTTCTTAACTGAGGTCCCTCTCCTTCATTTTCATCTGTAAATACCAAACAAAAATATTCATTGAGGCAGTCAGCTAGACCTTTATCCTCTTCTACATACCTTCCTTCTTTTGTTTTTAGTCTAACTAATCCTTGTTTTACTTTTCTTTTCTCATTTATGTATCTAAAAAAAGTTTTGTCCCCCTTTTTTACCGACTGTGCTATTTTCTCTTCTGTGTGTGATTTGGAAGCTTTTATAACTTGCTTAGCCTCTTTCTGCCTAATCTTATAGATCATTCTGTCTTCTTCACTCTGTTTTTTTATAATTACTAAATGCTAACTTTTTGTATAATAAACACAGGTTACTGGCTATGGGAGGATAATGTATAATAAACACAGGTTACTGGCTATGGGAGGATAATGTATATTAAACACAGGTTACTGGCTATGGGGAGGATAATGTATAATAAACACAGGTTACTGGGTATGGGTGGATAATGTATAATAAACACAGGTTACTGGCTATGGGAGGATAATGTATAATAAACACAGGTTACTGGCTATGGGGGAGATAATGTATAATAAACACAGGTTACTGGCTATGGGAGGATAATGTATAATAAACACAGGTTACTGGCTATGGGAGGATAATGTATAATAAACACAGGTTACTGGCTATGGGGGGGATAATGTATAATAAACACAGGTTACTGGCTATGGGGGATAATTTATAATAAACACAGGTTACTGGCTATGGAGGATAATGTATAATAAACACAGGTTACTGGCTATGGGGGATAATTTATAATAAACACAGGTTACTGGCTATGGGAGGATAATGTATAATAAACACAGGTTACTGGCTATGGGAGGATAATGTATAATAAACACAGGTTACTGGCTATGGGGGATAATTTATAATAAACACAGGTTACTGGCTATGGAGGATAATGTATAATAAACACACAAAAAAAATAATAATAATAATACAAAAAAAAAATGAATGCAACTTCAGAATTAATCTAAATTGTATGCTGTCTAGGAGGTGGAAGGGTCTGGGAGGGAGTGTCTGCTGCTGATTGGCTGGAATGTGTCTGCTGACTGTGAGGTACAGGGTCAAAGTTTACTCAATGATGACAAATAGGGGGAGGACCGAACATCGCATATGTTCGCCATCCGTGGCGAACGCGAACACGCTATGTTCGCCAGGAACTATTCGCCAGCGAACCGTTCGGGACATCACTAGTCATACCCTATTTGACCACTAGGGACAACTGCATTAGGAGCTGGTTATTACAATGGCTATGCCACAAAAACAGACAATATGAGAACTCTGAGAAACCTAAATAGCTTGCCTTTCAGTTAGTCTCTGCTTAGGTCTCAAAATAGTTTTCAAAATTACTTGGAATCCAGGGAGCTCATCCACTGTGCTGTGAAGTACAAAAATAATTTATTAATAATAAAGGTCAAATAATAAAGGTCAAAAAAAAAAAAAATAATACCAGAAAAATCAAGTACTTTGAATCCGATAGGAAAAATGTATTCCCCAAGGTACATAAACCAACAAGGAAAAACAATAGCCAAAGAAATAAACTCTTTCTTACATGTTTCGGACCACCTGACTCCTGTGTCTAAGGCCCAGGCGGTCCAAAACATGTATTTTTTTTGCTTTTTCTTTGCATCAAAATAGTTTTTTGCTCACTTGTGCCTCAACAGAGCTAACTTATATCTATAACCTATACCAGTCCCACCCAGGGAACAAGTCCTGATAAAAGTCCCCTTGTTGAGACTGAAACGTCGACCACTCTTTTTATGATGAATCAATAAAAGTTAAGTATTACTTTTTTCAAGTCCTGTGAGTGCGGTCACTATTTTGTGTATATATATATATGCACACACATTTTCTTTTTTACGTTATGTTTCTTGTGGAGTGTTACTTTAATATTTATGGGTGGTCCACATTTAACTATTCCATGTTTACCTATAGCATTGTCAGTCATTATCCATCATAAAAAGAGACTATTATATATGACTGAGTTTTGTCTGCCAATTTGAGCTCTATGTGATGTGTACTACATCTTGCCAGGGCCGCATTTCCAAATAGCCAGAGCCTACCTACTAGAGGGCCCTTATTGGTGGCCATGATAGAAAGGTGTCAGAACACACAGTGCATCGCAGTTTGCTGCGTATGAGGCTGTGTAGGTGCAGACTGGTCAGGGTGTCCGTGATGACCCCGAACCACAGCCGAAAGCACCTTATATGGGGACTTGAGCATCAGAACTGGACCATGGAGCAATGGAAGAAGGTTGCATAATCTGATGGATCACGCTTTCAGGTGGATGGCCGGGGGCATGTGTGTAGGAAGGTGAGTACTTTGCAAATAACCCTAAAAACTCCAGCACTCAAAGCCTAACCCTGAAAAGACCCTTTACCTTATTCATATGTTTAATTAAAAAGTAAACAACTGATGTACCCCAATACTAGATTTAATCCAACTCTCACACTAAACCCAATTAATCTAAGCAACTTTTATACTATGACTTTAACACCTCTCAAGCTGTTAATGTTCTTAACACTAAACACCCTATATAATCTAACTCTAACATTAACCCAGTGACGTAACCAGGGCCGCCATTAGGGGGTGACAACCGTAACGGTTGTCACGGGCCCAGCGGTCCTGGGTGGCCCGGACTGCTTTGGCAGTCCAGGGCCCCACAATTACTCTCTGCACATATATATAGCGATGATCGCTATATATATATATGTGCAGCCGCGGGCCCCCCGGCTCCCTACACTTGCAGAGGGGGCCCAGCAGACCGCAAGTGTACTTACAAGCTCTTCCCTCTCTGTAACTCCCGCGAGACGTGCGGCCGTTAGAGCGTTGCCATGGCAACGCTCCGCGCGCCACGCACGCCGCTCTCGCGGGAGTTAAAGAGAGGGAAGAGCTTGTAAGTACACTTGCGGTCTGCTGGGCCCCCTCTGCAAGTGTAGGGAGCCGGGGGGCCCACAATGCCACCGGACCACCAGGGATCTTGGAATCTACCCCCTCCCTGGACCAGGTAAGAACCAGGGAGGGGGGAATAACTTTTTGGAATGCCCCATTTACACTACACTAACACACACACACTGCATACACACATTACACTAACACACACACACTGCATACACACATTACACTAACACACACACTGCATACACACATTACACTAACACACACACACTGCATACACACATTACACTAACACACACACACTGCATACACACATTACACTAACACACACTGCATACACACATTACACTAACACACACACTGCATACACACATTACACTAACACACACACTGCATACACACATTACACTAACACACACTGCATACACACATTACACTAACAGACACACTGCATACACACATTACACTAACACACACACTGCATACACACATTACACTAACAGACACACTGCATACACACATTACACTAACACACACTGCATACACACATTACACTAACACACACTGCATACACACATTACACTAACACACACACACTGCATACACACATTACACTAACACAAACACTGCATTCACATATTACACTAACACACACACACACTGCATTCACTACACTAACACACACACACACTGCATACACATATTACACTAACACACACACACACACTCTGCATTCACTACACTAACACACACACTCTGCATTCACTACACTAACACACACTCTGCATTCACTACACTAACACACACACACTGCATACACACATTACACTAACACACACACTCTGCATTCACTACACTAACACACACTCTGCATTCACTACACTAACACACACACACACTGCATACACACATTACACTAACACACACACTGCATTCACTACACTAACACACACACACACACTCTGCATTCACTACACTAACACACACACACTCTGCATACACTACACTAACACACACACACTCACTCTGCATTCACTACACTAACACACACTCTGCATCCACTACACTAACACACACTCTGCATTCACTACACTAACACACACACACTGCATACACACATTACACTAACACACACACACACTGCATACACACATTACACTAACACACACTGCATACACACATTACACTAACACACACACTGCATACACACATTACACTAACACACACTGCATACACACATTACACTAACACACACTGCATACACACATTACACTAACAGACACACTGCATACACACATTACACTAACACACACACACACTGCATACACACATTACACTAACAGACACACTGCATACACACATTACACTAACACACACTGCATACACACATTACACTAACACACACACTGCATACACACATTACACTAACACACACACACACTGCATACACACATTACACTAACACAAACACTGCATTCACATATTACACTAACACACACACACACTGCATTCACTACACTAACACACACACACTGCATACACATATTACACTAACACACACACACACTCTGCATTCACTACACTAACACACACTCTGCATTCACTACACTAACACACACACACTGCATACACACATTACACTAACACACACACTCTGCATTCACTACACTAACACACACTCTGCATTCACTACACTAACACACACACACTGCATACACACATTACACTAACACACACACACTGCATTCACTACACTAACACACACACACACACACTCTGCATTCACTACACTAACACACACACACTCTGCATACACTACACTAACACACACACACTCACTCTGCATTCACTACACTAACACACACTCTGCATCCACTACACTAACACGCACTCTGCATTCACTACACTAACACACACACACTGCATACACACATTACACTAACACACACACTCTGCATTCACTACACTAACACACACTCTGCATTCACTACACTAACACACACACACTGCATACACACATTACACTAACACACACACACACTGCATTCACTACACTAACACACACACACTCTGCATTCACTACACTAACACACACACACTCTGCATACACTACACTAACACACACACACTCACTCTGTATTCACTACACTAACACACACTCTGCATCCACTACACTAACACACACTCTGCATTCACTACACTAACACACACTCTGCATCCACTACACTAACACACACACACACACACTCTGCATCCACTACACTGACACACACTCTGCATTCACTACACTAACACACACACACACTGCATACACACATTACACTAACACACACACTCTGCATTCACTACACTAACACACACTCTTTATTCACTACACTAACACACACACACTGCATACACACATTACACTAACACACACACACTGCATTCACTACACTAACACACACACACTCTGCATTCACTACACTAACACACACACACACACACTCTGCATACACTACACTAACACACACACACACACTCTGTATTCACTACACTAACACACACTCTGCATCCACCACACTAACACACACTCTGCATTCACTACACTAACACACACACACTGCATACACACATTACACTAACACACACACACTGCATACACACATTACACTAACACAAACACTGCATTCACATATTACACTAACACACACACTGCATTCACTACACTAACACACACACACTGCATACACATATTACACTAACACACACACACACTCTGCATTCACTACACTAACACACACTCTACATTCACTACACTAACACACACTCTGCATTCACTACACTAACACACACACACTGCATACACACATTACACTAACACACACACTCTGCATTCACTACACTAACACACACTCTGCATTCACTACACTAACACACACTCTGCATTCACTACACTAACACACACACACTGCATACACACATTACACTAACACACACACACTGCATTCACTACACTAACACACACACACTCTGCATTCACTACACTAACACACACACTCTGCATACACTACACTAACACACACACACTCACTCTGCATTCACTACACTAACACACACTCTGCATCCACTACACTAACACACACTCTGCATTCACTACACTAACACACACACACTGCATACACACATTACACTAACACACACACACTGCATTCACTACACTAACACACACACACTCTGCATTCACTACACTAACACACACACACTCTGCATACACTACACTGACACACACACACACACACTCACTCTGTATTCAATACACTAACACACACTCTGCATCCACTACACTAACACACACACACACACACTCTGCATCCACTACACTAACACACACACACACACACACACACTCTGCATCCACTACACTGACACACACTCTGCATCCACTACACTAACACACACACACACACACACACTCTGCATCCACTACACTAACACACACACACACACACACACACACTCTGCATCCACTACACTGACACACACTCTGCATTCACTACACTAACACACACACACTGCATACACACATTACACTAACACACACACTCTGCATTCACTACACTAACACACACTCTTTATTCACTACACTAACACACACACACTGCATACACTACACTAACACACACACACTCTGCATTCACTACACTAACACACACACACACTCTGCATACACTACACTAACACACACACTCACTCTGTATTCACTACACTAACACACACTCTGCATCCACCACACTAACACACACTCTGCATTCACTACACTAACACACACACACTGCATACACACATTACACTAACACACACACACACTGCATACACACATTACACTAACACAAACACTGCATTCACATATTACACTAACACACACACACTGCATTCACTACACTAACACACACACACACTGCATACACATATTACACTAACACACACACACTCTGCATTCACTACACTAACACACACTCTACATTCACTACACTAACACACACTCTGCATTCACTACACTAACACACACACACTGCATACACACATTACACTAACACACACACTCTGCATTCACTACACTAACACACACTCTGCATTCACTACACTAACACACACACACTGCATACACACATTACACTAACACACACACTGCATTCACTACACTAACACACACACACTCTGCATTCACTACACTAACACACACACTCTGCATACACTACACTAACACACACACACTCACTCTGCATTCACTACACTAACACACACTCTGCATCCACTACACTAACACACACTCTGCATTCACTACACTAACACACACACACTGCATACACACATTACACTAACACACACACACTGCATTCACTACACTAACACACACACACTCTGCATACACTACACTAACACACACACACTCACTCTGTATTCACTACACTAACACACACTCTGCATCCACTACACTAACACACACTCTGCATTCACTACACTAACACACACACACACTCTGCATCCACTACACTAACACACACACACACACACACTCTGCATCCACTACACTGACACACACTCTGCATTCACTACACTAACACACACACACTGCATACACACATTACACTAACACACACACTCTGCATTCACTACACTAACACACACTCTTTATTCACTACACTAACACACACACACTGCATACACACATTACACTAACACACACACACTGCATTCACTACACTAACACACACACACACACTCTGCATTCACTACACTAACACACACACACACTCTGCATACACTACACTAACACACACACACTCACTCTGTATTCACTACACTAACACACACTCTGCATCCACCACACTATCACACACTCTGCATTCACTACACTAACACACACACACTGCATACACACATTACACTAACACACACACACTGCATACACACATTACACTAACACAAACACTGCATTCACATATTACACTAACACACACACACTGCATTCACTACACTAACACACACACACTGCATACACATATTACACTAACACACACACACTCTGCATTCACTACACTAACACACACTCTACATTCACTACACTAACACACACTCTGCATTCACTACACTAACACACACACACTGCATACACACATTACACTAACACACACACTCTGCATTCACTACAATAACACACACACTGCATTCACTACACTAACACACACACACTGCATACACACATTACACTAACACACACACACACTGCATTCACTACACTAACACACACACACTCTGCATTCACTACACTAACACACACACTCTGCATACACTACACTAACACACACACACTCACTCTGCATTCACTACACTAACACACACTCTGCATCCACTACACTAACACACACTCTGCATTCACTACACTAACACACACACACTGCATACACACATTACACTAACACACACACACTGCATTCACTACACTAACACACACACACTCTGCATTCACTACACTAACACACACACACTCTGCATACACTACACTAACACACACACACTCACTCTGTATTCACTACACTAACACACACTCTACATCCACTACACTAACACACACTCTGCATTCACTACACTAACACACACACACTCTGCATCCACTACACTAACACACACTCTTTATTCACTACACTAACACACACACACTGCATACACACATTACACTAACACACACGCACTGCATTCACTACACTAACACACACACACTCTGCATTCACTACACTAACACACACACACTCTGCATACACTACACTAACACACACACTCACTCTGTATTCACTACACTTACACACACTCTGCATCCACCACACTAACACACACTCTGCATTCACTACACTAACACACACACTGCATACACACATTACACTAACACACACACACTGCATACACACATTACACTAACACACACACTCTGCATTCACTACACTAACACACACTCTTTATTCACTACACTAACACACACACACTGCATACACACATTACACTAACACACACACACTGCATTCACTACACTAACACACACACACTCTGCATTCACTACACTAACACACACACACTCTGCATACACTACACTAACACACACACTCACTCTGTATTCACTACACTTACACACACTCTGCATCCACCACACTAACACACACTCTGCATTCACTACACTAACACACACACTGCATACACACATTACACTAACACACACACACTGCATACACACATTACACTAACACAAACACTGCATTCACATATTACACTAACACACACACACTGCATTCACTACACTAACACACACACACTGCATTCACTACACTAACACACACACACTGCATACACATATTACACTAACACACACACACACTCTGCATTCACTACACTAACACACACTCTGCATTCACTAAACTAACACACACACACTGCATACACACATTACACTAACACACACACTCTGCATTCACTACACTAACACACACTCTGCATTCACTACACTAACACACACACACTGCATACACACATTACACTAACACACACACACTGCATTCACTACACTAACACACACACACTCTGCATTCACTACACTAACACACACACTCTGCATACACTACACTAACACACACACACTCACTCTGCATTCACTACACTAACACACACTCTGCATCCACTACACTAACACACACTCTGCATTCACTACACTAACACACACACACTGCATACACACATTACACTAACACACACACTCTGCATTCACTACACTAACACACACTCTGCATTCACTACACTAACACACACACTGCATACACACATTACACTAACACACACACTGCATTCACTACACTAACACACACACACTCTGCATTCACTACACTAACACACACACACACTCTGCATTCACTACACTAACACACACACACTCTGCATACACTACACTAACACACACACTCACTCTGTATTCACTACACTTACACTCACTCTGCATCCACCACACTAACACACACTCTGCATTCACTACACTAACACACACACACTGCATACACACATTACACTAACACACACACACACTGCATACACACATTACACTAACACAAACACTGCATTCACATATTACACTAACACACACACACTGCATTCACTACACTAACACACACACACTGCATACACATATTACACTAACACACACACACACACACACTCTGCATTCACTACACTAACACACACTCTACATGCACTACACTAACACACACTCTGCATTCACTACACTAACACACACTCTGCATTCACTACACTAACACACACACACTGCATACACACATTACACTAACACACACACACTCTGCATTCACTACACTAACACACACTCTGCATTCACTACACTAACACACACACACTGCATACACACATTACACTAACACACACACACTGCATTCACTACACTAACACACACACACTCTGCATTCACTACACTAACACACACACTCTGCATACACTACACTAACACACACACACTCACTCTGCATTCACTACACTAACACACACTCTGCATCCACTACACTAACACACACTCTGCATTCACTACACTAACACACACACACTGCATACACACATTACACTAACACACACACACACTCTGCATCCACTACACTAACACACACACACACACACTCTGCATCCACTACACTGACACACACTCTGCATTCACTACACTAACACACACACACTGCATACACACATTACACTAACACACACACTCTGCATTCACTACACTAACACACACACACTGCATACACACATTACACTAACACACACACACTGCATACACACATTACACTAACACACACACACTGCATTCACTACACTAACACACACACACTCTGCATTCACTACACTAACACACACACACTCTGCATACACTACACTAACACACACACTCACTCTGTATTCACTACACTAACACACACTCTGCATCCACCACACTAACACACACTCTGCATCCACTACACTAACACACACACACACACTCTGCATCCACTACACTGACACACACTCTGCATTCATTACACTGACACACACTCTGCATCCACTACACTGACACACGCTCTGCATTAACTATACACACAGCATCCACTACACAAACATCCTGTATTCACAGTACACACACTACATCCACCACACATTCAAACACTCTGCATTCACTATACAGAGACACTGCGTCTAATACACACACTACATGCACTACAGACACCTCATCCACTAAACACATTGCATCTAGTACACACAAACACTACATCCACTACACAAACACACACTACATCCACTACTCAAACACACTCTGCGTTCACTATACACACTGCATCCGCTTCACAAACACACACTCTGCATTCACTGCACAAACAGTATCTAATACACACAATCACTACATCCATTACACACATTCTAATTCACTTCCACTATACACACCACATTCAGTCCTGCATCATTTGCAGCGGACTAGGTAGGAGTCCTGTGAGCGGGCCGAGCAGGCCGAGCGGGTGGGGGAGGGGGGGGCTGGGGGGGCCCAGACCGTGTGCTTTGTCAGGGGCCCCCAAATTTCTGGTGGCGACCCTGGACGTAACTATGTGGTGCATGGCTAAACAGGCCTTAAGCCTGTGCCTGGGTGTAGCATGGCCAAGCGGATCGCAGTCTGTCAGGAATTGCTCACTGAGAAAGCACTTCCTGTCAGTCCGGACCTGGTACCGCGGTGAGCAGCTACAGGAGCGGAGGGGGAGAGACACATGGAGAGATGGGGAGGGAATGAGACACATGGATGTGCTGAGGGGGAGGGAATGAAACACATGGAGGTGCTGAGGGGGAGGGAATGAGACACATGGAGGGGCTGAGGGGGATGGAATGAAACACGTGTAGGTGCTGAGGGGGAGGGAATGAAACACATGGAGGTGCTGAGGAGAGGGAATGAGACACATGGAGGTGCTGAGGGGGAGGGAATGAGACACATGGAGGTGCTGAGGGGGAGGGAATGAAACACGTGGAGGTGCTGAGGGGGAGGGAATGAGACACATGGAGGTGCTGAGGGGGAGGGAATGAAACACGTGGAGGTGCTGAGGGGGAGGGAATGAAACACATGGAGGTGCTGAGGGGGAGGGAATAAAACACATGGAGGGGCTGGGGGGAGGGAATGAAACACATGGAGGGGCTGAGGGGGAGGGAATGAAACACAAGGAGCAGCTGGGGGGAGAGAATGAGACACAAGAAGCAGCTGGGGGGAGGGAATGAGACACATGGAGGTGCTGAGGGGGAGGGAATGAAACACATGGAGGGGCTGGGGGGAGGGAATGAGACACATGGAGGTGCTGAGGGGGAGGGAATGAAACACGTGGTGGTGCTGAGGGGGAGGGAATAAAACACATGGAGGGGCTGGGGGGAGGGAATGAAACACATGGAGGTGCTGAGGGGGAGGGAATGAGACACAAGGTGCAGCTGGGGGAGGGAATGAGACACAAGAAGCAGCTGGGGGGAGGGAATGAGACACAAGGAGCAGCTGGGGGGAGGGAATGCGACACATGGAGGAGCTGGGGAAGGGAATGAGACATTAGGAGCAGCTGGGGAGAGGGAATGAGACATTAGGAGCAGCTGGGGAGAGAGAATGAGACACAAGGAGCAGCTGGGGGGAGGGAATGAGACACATGGAGGGGCTGGGGGGAGGGAATGAGACACATGGAGGTGCTGAGGGGGAGGGAACACGTGGAGGTGCTGAGGGGGAGGGAATAAAACACATGGAGGGGCTGGGGGGAGGGAATGAAACACATGGAGGTGCTGAGGGGGAGGGAATGAGACACAAGGAGCAGCTGGGGGGAGGGAATGAGACACAAGAAGCAGCTGGGGGGAGGGAATGAGACACAAGGAGCAGCTGGGGGGAGGGAATGCGACACATGGAGGAGCTGGGGAAGGGAATGAGACATTAGGAGCAGCTGGGGAGAGGGAATGAGACATTAGGAGCAGCTGGGGAGAGCGAATGAGACACAAGGAGCAGCTGGGGAAGGGAATGAGACACATGGAGGAGTTATGGGGAGGGAATTGGACACATGGAAGGGCTGGGGGGATGGAATGAGACACATTGGGGGCAGAGAATGAGACAATTGGAGGGCTTAGGGCAATTTTTACATTGGGGCCTGGTGGTTTTTAGTTACGCCTCTGCATTAACCCCTCTTTAACCTTAACCTCCCATTACCCTAACCCAGGACTCCAGATGTTGTGGACTACGTCTCCCCTGATGCTTAGCCAGCATTATGGCTGTATGAGCATTATGAGCGATGTAGTCCACATCATCTGGAGTGCCGATGGTTGCCCAACCCTGCCCTAACCACTTCTAACATTATCTTTAACGGTGCACACATTACACAGCTGCATACACTCACTACATTGCACGCACAGGTTCAAACACAATACATACAAACATACATTTATATGTATACAGCTGTCAAATATGAATGTTTTTAGTTGGTTTTAGGTTTGCGATGTCCAGCTAAAAAAAATTAATTATATGCATTATCCTAAAACCTTGTAATTTTGTACCTACAGGTACCTAACATGTTAATCCAGCCCTGCATCTCCCATGATGCATTATGTTTGTAAGAGCATTGTGAGAGATGCAATCCGCGTTGCCCACGTGGCCTACCCAGCCCTAGAGTTTCTGAAGCATAGACCATGTACAGAGCTATTCACTAAAGAATATATTGTCTGAGAATTCAGAACATTCACATCTTAGCCTCAAATAGCTGAACTAAAATCATGTCTGACTTGGAAAATTTTTGAATTTAGATAAATTGGCCGAAAATCTGAAATCCACTTTGAATCACTCTGATTAATACTGAATTGCTTTAATATTGCTCTTTGCTTGTGCCATTATCTGCCGTCACATAAAAAATCACTTAATCCAGCTTTATGGGGACAAAGGACTGTGCTGACGGGGAAGGAATTAATGACACTTTGGAGGTTATTAATCAAAGTCTCATTGGCTGCAACTTTAATATACTCTAAACAGGCTCTAAGTACATTCTCCAGTGTAAATACTCTAATACAAATAGCTTCATAAATCACGGTTTCATCAAACTAGACATTTATATCAACTCCAAGCTGCAACCTTTCCTTTTTTATCAAAAACTGAATGAAATAATATTTATTCACTTTAATGAATAAATATTACCTTAAAAAGTTATCTCAGTGTACACTCAGGTTCTCAGAATGCATGGGCAGACTCTCTGTATATTGAGTGCACACTCAGGTGGTCTGAGGGTGAATGTGCAGATTCTACATAAGTGAGTGAACATTCAGGGTGAATGGGCATACCCTCAATGTAAGTGTACGCTCAAGGTGAACAGAGACTCTTTGTAAGTGAGTGTACACTCAGGTTCTAAGGGTGAATGGACAGACTCTCAGAGTGAGTGTATGCTCTTCCAAACACTAATGAGCTTAAACTTGAGCTATACTTTACCCTTTATATACATTAATATATTATTATATTATATATATAAAAACGTTGGTATAACGTCACATTCACATTCTGCCTCAACAGTTTTGCCTGAATAAAAATCTGGCATGGAGCACGTAGTAAGTTATCACAAGCTGTTAAAATAACACATAATTCAACAACCCAACAGATAAGTGTTTGCAGTGTTTAATGTGTATACAATTATTTGCCATGTCAGCAGTGGGTGAGTGCGCAACACAATGAGTGACGGTCATTACGAAGGCTATTAGCAAAGTACAAACTGGTCGTCCTTGACTGTCCTGACATATTCCATACTGCTTCCCATGTCACCTCAATAGATGGATGGTTAAATAGTTCCTCTTGTGCCCAACACTAATGTCACAAACTGTCTGTTGTACACAATGTAATGGTGCGTTACACTTTGTGACTGCTGATTGTCCTCAGCTTCGTTATTAATAGTATCAGCAAAGTGGCCGAATTTCGCCCCGCAGACAGTTTTACCTCGAAATAGGTGAAACATTAATAGCAAAGCAAACACCCGCAAATATCCAAATATATTTTCATGTTTCAGAGGAAAATTATTTTTGTAAAATATGTCATTTATATTAAACAAGGAAGATGTTGTACTAACGTGAGATGTTCACTAGAAGAATTTTTGTTTCAGTTCAGTTGAAACGTTGTGACTTTTTGAATCACCGAATACTAGTTTGATTTTTGATTCGGTTCGAGACAAAAATCTAAAAAATGTTGTTAATTCATAAAGTTTTGGTTCAAACCAAATATCCCTACAGAGAATTAATGAATCCAAAAAGTGGCAACACTACAACCCCCTAAAGGGGAGATATTCAACTTAGAAGGTTAAGACATTTGTGCTGAAGAAAATATATGTATTACACAGGGAAATCTGAAATATAACATGAGATGTATAGATTTAAAATAGGCAATGGATTACTGCAGTTATACCACTGAAAATATATTAAGTTAATATTAATAATGTATATAGTCTTCTTGAATGCTGCCAAGACTCTGATCCCAGTCCTCTGAAGGGGCACTTGCCCTCCGATGTTCCAACAATGGGTTGCTAGGGTCGCTGGAATTAGACCTATTTAGGAGATGATGGCCTACCCTATACCAGAGGCAGGAGTGTTATCACTCCCCAAGGCTGGATTTCCTGGATGGAGTGACATCTGGGAAATTTGGGGCCGGGATTTGGGGCCATGAAGGAGGTGGATAGACCAGTTCCTGTCTCTTGATCCCTCTTATTCTTAGCTCTTTAACTTTTCCCCCTGCTTTTTTTTCTTCTCCTTGAGTCTTCCTGTCTCCCTACCCCGTTCTCTTTTGTTCATTATTCATAGTTCCCTACCAAATCATATCAGCCTCTGGATTTAGTCCAAGGCTTCCCCTGCTGTATCCGAGTAACATTATCTCACATTTTGAACCTACATAATGATGTGCAACACTTGTTTGTTGTTCCCATGAGCTCTTTTCGAAAGTCTATATAAAATTTGGGTGTTTTTTACATCTTGGTTACCATATTTCTGTTTTCTTTGCCTCCCCCGCGTGTGATATTTTCCCCTGATTTTTTTTTCTCTATGTTTTTGAATTGATCAAAAGAAATCTTAAATAAAGATTGATCAAAAAATAATAAAAAAAATATGTATATTGACTGATATTCGGCCAAAAATAATTGCATGTATCTAGCAATAACAATTAAGGTATATTTTTATTTCACCTAGTGAGCTTCGTAAGGATTTTATTAATTTTTAATCTGCAATTATTCCTTGTTTTTTGAGTCTTTTTATTTTCTATGATATTAAAATTGTTGAGCTTCTGATAAATGAGAATTATTACTAAATGGAAATTCTACAATTTCAGGCTTGTTTTGCTGTATGACCCCCATGAATGTTATGTATTATGTGACACTCTAATCTCTTTAACATTGGGCATGTGGAAAGGAGACACCCATCTATTCCCTTTGATAATTAGCGGGTCAATGCTCACTTACCTCCCCCTGCTTAAACTAGCTAGCGCCTTCAGTCCACAAAAAGAGATCGGTGCCATTTCAGCACAAATTCTATTTTTGTGTAATACCACCGTATGCGAAATCACACGGTTACAGTGTTCCCAGTTGCTCTGGGACTTGGTGACGTGACCACAACTTACGGTACTCTTCCTTTTCCTGTTAAAGGTATATCGGTGCATTTGCTTGCTACAGATTATGACAATTATTGTTTTTTTTTTCAACTTTAGCCTATTTTCCGCAGATTTATATTGACTCATATGGGATCAGATGTCATTACTAGTGCTACGTGTTTCTATTTTGTTTTCTAGTTGGGAAGCCAATCAAAGTGGTGGAGAACCCGGACCCGTCCCACGAGGAGATAGATCGAATGCACACGATTTACACAGAAGAGCTCTACAAACTGTTTGAGGAGCATAAAACCAAGTACAATGTGCCAGCCGACAAGCACCTGACCTTCGTATAACATGGCATTACACAGATAAATGACGTTACAGTTTACAAGGATCTTTGGATTGACAGATATCACGTTCCTAGGGCATAATTTAAAACTAAAATTGTGATTGTTTACTCATTATTTCAATTCAGAAGAATTTACTGGAAAATGGATAGAATTATGTGAAAAAAAAAATATTTTTATAATTACTTACTTGAAATAGTGACTAATTTATGACTCCAAAAATGCAACTCTACCTTTGGCAAATCAGGACTAACCTTTAGGGTGGCAGAGGGTCAAGCAAAGCAACGCATAACCCTCTGGTACTTAAAGAGTTAAGATTATGTTTTGATTGCCAACTATTTAATAACATATAGAGAATAATGTATGTTTCCTTTAATAAATGTTTTTTTATTCCAAAAAATAGAGCTCGGGTGTTCTTTTGGTGTGAATAATATATAATTATTTATAGAGTACTTGTATTATTTTTTTTCTTTTCTGCCCGAACCATTCATACATTACAAATATAACTTACACAACGTTTAACATAATTATAAGTATTTTTTTTAAATCTACCCATATTTCATTCTTTTTTGGTTCTCTGTCAGGGTAACCTCATCAGATAGTGTTTGATAAAAAGTTACAAACTATTTAAGGCTTATTCACTAAAGTGAGCCTGTTGGACAACTTGATAACCCTTACATAAGCAGAGACATAGGGATATGTCAAACAATACATAACATTCTTAACTTGGTAAATAAACCCATGTATTTGTCCGTGAACATGTCTTCCATCATTAACTGACCATAAGTCCCCTGCTTGGAATATTTCTTGATATACATCGTTCATGTAGAAAAAAAACATTCATTTGAAGAAATTAATTTAGCTTCAAGCTCCTTGTAAGAGCTAGACTTTAATCCCAAAACAAAACCTTGTTATGTTCATTTCTGAAAATTCCAGTTTCACTGACAGATCCATGGTAATTAAGCCAGTTTAATTCTCCACCCTGCACTTTATTTGAGGACATGATTTCTTAAAAGGACACTATAGTCACTTTGTTAATACAGTGATCGTCAAGCCTCCCTGTATGTAATATACACAGCCTTCCTACACAACTTCCTTAAAGGAAAGAGCTTGTGTTTAAACTTCCTTTATTGCACAGTGTGTTTAATTTAGAATTTCATCATGCATTGTTAATAGCTTGCTAGACCTTGCAGCAGACACCTGTGTGTGATTAAAGTTCAATTTACAGAGCAGGAGATAAAAACGTATAAGGCAAGTTAACTTCTGATGAAAACTAAAACATTTTTTTTCATGCAGGCTGTGCCAGTCACAGCCAGGGGAGGTGTGGCTATGGTTGCATAAACATAAAAAAGTGATTTAACTCCTAAATGGCAGATAATGTATCAGTGAGGTTGCAGGGTCATGATACATATATTGCTTGTCCTCAATTCTTGTCCTCTTGAAACATATAAAGAAAATGAGGACCTGTAAGAAGATGCAGGAACACGAGTTCAATTCAGTGAAAGACAATATGACACGGGTCGTAGCTGAGGTTGAAAATATGATGCAGAGAAGTTCTATGTCAAAAAGGCTAAAGAAGTAATAATCATGCAGAGTGAAGCTTGGGAGCAGCATATCAGCAGACTATCATATAAGAGCTTGCAATGGAAGCCATAGAGCAGTGATGGCGAACCTATGGCAAGCGTGCCACAGGTGGCACGCCGGGCCCTTTCTGTGGGCACGCGGCCATAGGTTCGCCATTAATGCAGAGTAGGCACCTGCCTGCCCGAAACGGCAGGCGCCTACTCTGCTTCCGGGTCGGGAGGCAGGGGAGGGATCTTTGAAGCAGCTCCCCTGTCCTCCGGCGAGCAATCAGTGTGGAGCGTTGCCGCGTGTTACCATGGCAACGCTCCACACAGTATCGCGCGGGAGGACAGGGGAGCTGCTTCACAGATCCCTCCCCTGCCTCCCGAACCGGAAGCAGTACTTGCCACCACCGGACCACCAGGGATGACTGTGTCCCCCCCCTCCTTCATTAAAGGTAAGAAGGGGGGGGGGGGGGGGGGAGAAGATAATGATTTACCATACTTTTTTTTTTTTTAAACGTTTACCCCCATCCCCACACACACAGCACCCCTACCCCCCAGCAGTACCCCTACCCCCCACACACAGCACCCCTACCCCCAGCAGTACCCCTACCCCCCACACAGTACCCCTACCCCTCCCACACACAGTACCCCTACCCCCACACACACAGCAACCCTACCCCCCAGCAGTACCCCTACCCCCCCACACACAGTACCCCTACCCCCCACACACAGTACCCCTACCCCCCACACACAGCACCCCTACCCCCAGCAGTACCCCTACCCCCCAGCAGTACCCCTGCCCCCACACACAGTACCTCTACCCCCTCACACACAGTACCCCTACCCCCCAGCAGTACCCCTACCCCCCCACACACAGCACCCCTACCCCCCAGCAGTACCCCTACCCCTCCACAGACAGCACCCCTACCCCCAGCAGTACCCCTACCCCCCCCACACAGTACCCCTACCCCTCCCACACACAGTACCCCTACCCCCCGCACACAGCACCCCTACCCCCCAGCAGTACCCCTACCCCCTCCCACACAGTACCCCTACCCCCCACACACAGTACCCCTACCCCCCACAAGCAGTACCCCTACCCCCCACACACAGCACCCCTACCCCCAGCAGTACCCCTACCCCCCCAGCAGTACCCCTGCCCCCACACACAGTACCTCTACCCCCCACACAGTACCTCTACCCCCCCACACACAGTACCCCTACCCCCCACATACAGCACCCCTACCCCCCACACACAGCACCCCTCCTCTCCCCAGCACCCCTCCCCCACACCCAGCACCCCTCCCCTACACCCCACCCCTCCCCTACACCCCTACCTCCCACACACATCACCTCTACCCCCCAAACAGCACCTCTACCCCCCATACAGCACCCCTATCCCCCTACACAGCACCCCTACCCCCCTACACAGCACCCCTACCCCCCACACACAGCACCCTTACCCCCGCCCAGCACCCCTACCTCCCCACACACCACAGCACCCCTCATACACACACACATACAGCACCCCTCACACAAACATACAGCACCCCTCACACACACACACAACACCCCTCACACACACAGTACCCCTACCCCCCCACACACAGCAGCCCTACCCCCCCACACAGCAGCCCTAACCCCACACAGCACCCCCACCCCCCACACAGCACCCCCACAACACACACAGAACCCTTACCCCTGCCCAGCACCCCCACCCCCCACACAGCACAGCATCCCTACCTCCCCACACAGCACAGCACCCCTCATACACACACACACACACACACGTACAGCACCCCTCACACACACATACAGCACCCCTCACACACACACAGTACCCCTACCCCCCACACAGCACCCCCACAACACACACAGCACCCCCACCCCCGCCCAGCACCTCCGCTCAGCACCCCTCATACACATAACCACAGCACAGCACTCCTCACACACAAACACACACAGCACCCCTCACACACACACACAAACACACATACAGCACCCCTCATACACAAAGACACATACAGCACCCCTCATACACACACAGCACCCCTCACACACACAGCACCCCACACACACAGCACCACACACACACAGCACCCCTCATACACTTACACAGCACCCCTCATACACTTACACAGCACTCCTCATACACACACACAGCACCCCACACAGCACCCCCCCACACACACCCCTCAAACACACACAGCACCCCTCTCACACACACACAGCAACCCTCACACACACACAGCACCCCTCACACACAGCACCCCTCACACACAGCAACCCTCACACACAGCAACCCTCACACACAGCACCCCTCACACACAGCAACCCTCACACACACCACCCCTCACACACAGCACCCCTCACACACTGCACCCCTCACACACAGCACCTCACACAAACACATACACTACACCCCTCAATGCAGTATGTGTGTGTATTCAGCAGTCTGTGTGTGTGCGTGTATTCAGCAGTCTGTGTGTGTATTCAGCAGTCTGTGTGTGCGTGTATTCAGCAGTCTGTGTGTGCGTGTATTCAGCAGTGTGTGTGTGTGTGTGTATTCAGCAGTGTATGTGTGTGTATTCAGCAGTGTCTGTGTGTGTACTCACCAGTCTCTGTGTGTACTCACCAGTCTGTGTGTGTACTCAGCAGCCTGTCTGTGTGTGTACTCAGCAGACTGTCTGTGTGTGTACTCAGCAGACGGTCTGTATGTGTATTCATCAGTCTCTATATTCAGCAGTCTTGTGTGTGTGTGTGTGTGTGTGTGTGTGTATTCAGCAGACTGTGTGTTTGTATTCAGCAGTCTGTGTGTGTGTATGTATTGCATTTGTTGGAGATACTAATAAATATAAGCTTAATTTTATCTATTTATATCATTATTTAAAATTTGTTTCATTGAACTCTCTGTTGTTGTGTTCTTTTAAAACAAAAGTTGTTAATTAGTTCGGACAACAGTACGAGTTGTTTTTTCTAAACTTAAACCTTAATATTCAGGTTTAATTGCCTTGTTGGCACTTTAAGGAAAAAACAATTGGCATGTATTGCGGTTTGGGCACTCGGGCTCAAAAAGGTTCGCCATCACTGCCATAGAGTCTATAGGTATTGTCCAGTGGAATCCATAGATAAAGCAAAGTAAATATACTCACAGTCTCCATCATTATACATAAACACATAGATGTTCTAGCTCAAACATTTTATTTGTCTTAAAAGATTTCAGATAAAATACATAATAGCTACCAGGCAAGCTTTCTTGTTTGCGGTCCTTTTTGCGGTCATTTGGATTTAGATGCGGATTATTCAATGAATTAAGTGCATGTTTGTTATTTGACCTACAATGATTGTTAATTAGTGCCTGGATCATATTGCTACTTATTTATTGAGGTGCCAGCCTCCGGTCCGGTTTTGTACCTTGGACTACGAAGTGAGGATAGTGCGGACTGCTTCCTCCTTTTAAACAACACACAAACAATTGTAACCTTTGAGATGAGGGATGAGTTTAAAGGTCAGTTTGTACAAACCGTGGCTCTGTATGTGTTTACTTGAGGATTACCCCAGGTCCAAGTTTTAAATATAGATTATTGTTATATCTTACATTTATTTCAAATATAACTTAACACACATTATATATATACATAGAGAGAGAGAGGGATTGTATCAATAAGTAGTCTACTTGGTGTTTTCTTTTTAAAGTGAATACCCCAAAGTGGTCGTCTGTGTTACTACATATTTGGAACATACCATATACGATACACAAGTAGCATGTGTGGTCTTCCCCCCCAATCAAGATCCCAGTAGTGACATTTACATTAAAGTATGTCTACCTGCCCCAGCATGACAGATCTGGACATCAAAGTAGCTACATTTAATATCACCATAACAAACCATAAAAATAGGACTACAATTCGATGCTGTGTGGCACACTAGTAGAGTCACGGTTTTGGAGGCAAACCAACAAGGCCAAGGTGATGCAATTTTGATTGAACACTGTGTAGGTGCCTTGGACAATGTCAACCAGCCCCCGCTAATCCCAAGCAGGCAACCAAAATCAATGCCCAGACATCAGCCATGCCCCATCCCTCAGTAGTGTGAGTCCTTTCACGAAGGGGCACAATGACTCAGGATCATCAGGAGCTGGATCTCACAATTCCTGCTTGTAACACAGAAGCAAATACCCCCTGGAGTGCCCACCCAAACCCCAAAAAGGGAAGAAAAAATAATTTGCAGACCCTCAATTTTACACCCCCACCCCACCAACAGAGTCCTGGTGGGCCCAATCCAGGGATCAGCAATGTAGCAGAGTTGTTCAGTTCCGGTGGGGATTAGCGTTGAAACTGTAGGCTAGGTGTATAACTAAGGGTGAGAAGAGCCCCGATAAAGCAGAGCACATACTCACGCCTCCGGAGCCCCAGGATCCAGGCGCCATCAGGGCAGAGGGTCTGGCGAGGACCCATCTCCTCGTCATCAAAACAAGATGTTGACTTCTTTGCAGCTAGTTCAAGACCACTATGGCTCTCTTATAGCAGTATAAACTCCAACATCTATATAATATCAAAAAACAAACCAAAGACAAACCAGAATATCATGCGCACTTAACTGCTACAATTTTTATTGGACACTAAAAACACACAGCGTACCTAGGTCACTTGGCACCCAGGATGGAAATCTATGTTGGCACCCCATCCCAGAATTTTAAGCTTTTGTTTTTCGTTTTTGCACCCACTCATCGTTCTTTACTCTTCTTGTGTGTTTCACTATTCCCCTCTATAGTGGGGACTCTATATTCCTGACTCTATAGTGTTAAAAACACCATCTAGCCCCTCTTGCCTCCATTGCCCCTCTATATATAGTAAAACCTTACTTTTATTCCAGTCTGCTGCTTCTGGCTCTCCCACTGATCTGCCACCTTGGCTGACATCATAAAAAGTGTTGATCAAAGCCAATCACAATCAGTGGTGTATTTAGGTTTTGTGCTGGTCTGGGCATGACTAAACCTGGGCACCCCCTAATCTAAATATGTTCGCACCTCTTCCTGATTAAGAACCCACCCCTTATTACCTTTCAATCACTCGAGATGAAGAGGCACTAATGGCTGCTTTATATCTAGCTAGGCAAAGTTGAATAGCATGTAATTGTTATTAATAATGATGGAACCAATATATGTTTTGCATGTTATGACAAATGAGGCCTACTGTTACTATACAAAATGCATGCCCCTCACTTAAGCAGTTAAGCGGAATCACAGTAATCTAAACGTCTAGACATTGAAGCGATGATACTTATTATTAATTATAAACTACTGTTACTAATCGACAACTTAATTCACTATGACAGGTGTAGTTACTCAGCTTGTACTTAGCGTGTATTGTTAACTTAAAAATTGGTGCGTTTAACCTGAATGCTGTATAGCAGTCGACGAACATGTGTTTTTAAATTTGCTTATAACTGCTGCTGTGGCATTGTTGATGTGCGATTGTTCTTTCATGCACAACAAAAATAAAGAATTAAAAAAAAAAACTAACAATAATTTAACCCCTTCAGGACGGAGTCAATAGTGCACGTTCTGATCAAAACAAAACGTAAACAAAAACTGGAATTTGCGCTATATGTCTGTTTACCCGTAGTTCCCCTCTTTCAAATTATATGCACCCACACTTATTATATATCATTTTGTTCAGGAGAAACAGGGCTTTAATCTATCATTAACTATTCATATATGGAACATAATTTATTATGAATAAAATTAAAAAACATGTGAGAAAATTAGATTTTTTTTAAAATGTGCATTTCCGTCTGACATTTTAACTGTGAATGTCATAACACTGTTAGGTTTTACTGCAAAAAAATGCACAGATTTGTAATCAGCAATGTCTCACGAGTACAACAGTACCCCCCATTAACAGGTTTTATGTTGTTTTGGAAAGTTACAGTGTCAAATATAGAACATTCCATTTTCAAATTGAAATTTTCCAGATTAGTAATGTTACCTTTGAGACGGTGTGGTAGCCAGGAATGAGCATTACCCCCATAATGGCATAGCATTTGAAAAAGTAGACAAGCCAAGGTATTGAAAGTGGGGTATGTTTAGTCTTTTTTAGTAGCCACTTAGTCACAAACACTGGCCAAAGTTAGCGTTCATATTTGTTTTTGTGTGAAAAAAGCAAAAAACGAATATTTGGCCAGTGTTTGTGACTAAGTGGCTACTAAGAAAGACTGGACATACCCCACTTGCAATACCTCGGGTTGTCTACTTTTGCAAATGGTATGCCATCATGGGGGTAATTCTCATTCCTGGGCTACCATACGCTCTCAAAGGCAACATAACCAATCTGGCAAATTTCAATGTGAAAAAAATGAAATGCAAGCCTTATATGTGACTCTCTCACTTTCCAAAACACCATAAAACCTGTACATGGGGGGTACTGTTATTCTCGGGAGACTTCACTAAACACAAATATTAGTGTTTTAAAACAGTAAAACATATTACAACAATAATATAGACCATAAAAGTGCCGTTCGCTTGTAAAAAATGTGAAAAACGTCACTTTTACTTAAAATATCATCGTTGTAATACAATTTACCAGTTTGAAACACGAATATTTGAGTTCAGCGAAGTCTCCCGAGTAAAACAGTACCCCCAATGTACAGGTTTTATGGTGTCTTGGAGAGTTACAGGGTCAAATATAGTGCTTGCGAATTAAATTCTCTGCACTTTCTCCCTGTGTTGTCAGGCATGTCAATCAAATTTTAATTAATCAAATCACATAATTACGTTAAAAGATTATTTAAATATACACGTAGAATTTTAATATATATGCATTTATAGGTATTTAAATTCTACGCGTATACTAATGTAATCTTTTATGTAATTATATGTATTTATCTATATATATATATTTGCGTTTTTTTGTATTTTATATATAGATAGATATATATAGAATGTCATTCTAAGTGTATTTTGTTACCGATATATATATATTAATAACAAAATACAGTTAGAATGAAATTACATATGCATATATAATTTATATTAAATTTTGTTTCAATATTTTATTTGTTTATTTTATTATTTTATTTATTTATTATTTTAATTATACGTATTTATATATAATATATATATGTACATCTATTATATATATAATATATATACATATTATATATATATAACATCATTCTAAGTGTATTTTAATATTAATATATGTACTTATATTAATATTAAAATACACTTTGTATGACGTTACATATATATAATATGTATATATATTATATATATATAATATATATACATATTATATATATATATATAAATATATTTATTTTATTTTTACACATGTCTAATTTATTTTTTTTACACTACCTACCAGCAGGGGGACTCTCTGATATTTCAAACAGTCCCCCTGCTGGCAGATCCACAGCCAGCTATAGGGGGCCATGTGATCGCTCTTTGAGAGCGATCACATGGCCCCCGGGGGCCTCATTTGCCGGAAGGGGGCTGCCTGGGCTCTCAGGCAGCCCCCCAGAAGAGGATCGCGGCGGAGGTAAGTACACCTCTCTTCTTGGGGGCTTAAGCCGTTACGGCGTACCATGCCGTCGCAACGGCTTTAAAG
Organism: Pelobates fuscus; assembly: GCF_036172605.1. Lineage (NCBI taxonomy): Eukaryota > Metazoa > Chordata > Amphibia > Anura > Pelobatidae > Pelobates > Pelobates fuscus. The sequence continues at coordinate 477,185,494 of NC_086317.1, forward strand.
CCCATTTAATGCGTGACGGCATGGTACGCCATAACGGCGTTAAGGGGTTAAAAGAACCCACCCCTTCCTCTTTAGAATCCACCTTCCTACTCATTTAAAAGTTCCCTATAGTGCCCCCCCCCTCATGCTTCCCCCCCCTACTCAGCACTGAAGGGGTTAAAATCCCTTCCGTCACTTACCTGAATCCAGCGCCAATGTCCCTCAGCGATGGGTTAGGCATCTCCTTCGCGCTTGCATTAGGCTTCCCCATAGGAAAGCATTTTTGTATCAATGTTTTCCTATGGGGATATAGCAGACGTTTGATGTCTTCATGCACAGCATGAGAACGTCCAGCATTAGTTTGGTGACTTTTGGTCACCTAACCACCCGGTAGGAGTTAACCCCTCAAGGTAAATATTGCAGTTTCAGAGAAACTGCAATAATTAAACTAGCAGGGTTAAGAGGAATGGGACACTGCATCCAGACCACTTCAATGAGCTGAAGAGCTCTGGGTGCCTATAGTGTCCCTTAAAGCACACACTCTGACAGTCACACACACACACACACACTCAATGACAAACACACAGACGTCACTGACAGACAGACTCACTGATTCGACACACACACATTCTGCAACAGACACACTGGCAGATACGCACTGACAGTCACACACACACACACACTTAATGACAAACACAGAGATGTCACTGACAGACACAGACTCACTAAATTGACAGACACTCGCAAATATACACTCACAGACACAGACAAACACTCACAGGCACACACTCAAACACTCACAGACACACACACATACACTCACTAATAATTAATATTATAAAAATACTTTAACAAAATTCCACCCAGCAACCCAACATGGACAGCTGACGTGGATCTGTCCCTGGGATCCAGTGGGGCTACTGGGAGGCGTACGACTGTATTGGAATCTGAGGCGACGAGGGAGCTCTGATCTACCGGCTCTAATCCCTTGTGCCTCTCCAGTGGTTCCGACGCCAGCCGCTACAGCTCCGTCCCTTTTTATGACGCTGTGCGTGCATGCACGCCGAAGTCATGACGCTGATGATGTCACAGCCTGCCAAAATGTATGAATTTGTTTGTTTGGGGGGCGTGGCTATAAATTAAAGGCATAGGGTTTACAAGGAACACTTACAGTATGATTAATTGCCCTGTTGTGGTTTCTGTTATTAGATCCCAAGAAAGCGTTGTATTCCTGTGTCTACTTTGGTATTTGGATCTCGGCTTTCTCCTGACTACTCTCCGTTCTGTTCTCCCTGACTCGGCTATTGTTACCGGCCGTAGGGAACATGTGTAATCGATAAACATCATGAACAGTGTTCCCTAGGTCGTTACATATACAGGCAAGTAGTATATGGCGATTTTGGGGAGCAAATCCTTCCCTAATAGTGTCAGTTCTGATTGTGAAGTATGATATGAAAAATAATAAATAATAATAAAAAATAATAAATATTAGAACTGAAGTGATTAATACAATATCTGTACATGGGTAAGTATATGGTTGCAAATAGAATTCGCACCTTTCTAAGACCCAATACGCTGTAAGAATATGACAAAAGATTGGACTGTGTAATGCTCCTGCTGTGTTTCAGGACCTCATAAATGATGGCCTTAGGGATCTACTGCATGTCTGTGCCGTGGTATACCTTGATGACATACTTGTATATTCTCCTGATTTAAAGTCACACCATACTCATGTGAGGATGGTGCTTAGGAAATTGTTGCAGAACGGTCTTTATTGCAAGTTAGAAAAATGTTTGTTCGACCAGACTTCTGTGCAATTCCTAGGGTATGTCATTTCTGAACAGGGATTCAGCATGGATCCCTCTAAGTTGGAAGCCATACTGTCCTGGCCTCTTCCCCAAGGACTTAAAGCAATACAACGCTTTATAGGGTTTGCCAATTATTATCGGAAGTTTATTAAAAACTTTTCACCACTTATTTCCCCTATTACGAAACTAACTAAAAACGGTTTGCACCCCAGGGTTTGGACTCCTGAAGCCCTTGAGGCCTTCGAGACTCTCAAAAAGGCATTTGCCACTGCCCCTGTGCTACACCACCCTGATCCTTCCCTTCCATTTGTTATGGAAGTGGATGCTTCTGAATCAGGTGTATGAGCAATGTTGTCCCAAAGATTATCGTATGACGAACCCCTCCATCCCTGTTGTTACTTTTCTAAAAGGCTGTCTGATTCAGAAAATAATTATGACGTCGGGAACAGGGAACTATTGGCTATTGTGATGGCTTTTAAAGAATGGAGGTACTTATTAGAGGGATCTAGACACAAAATTTTGGTTATAACTGATCACAAGAATCTCTCCTATATAGCAGATGCTAAAAGGTTGTCCTCTCGGCAGGCTAGATGGTCTTTATTTCTTTCACGCTTTCAGTACGTTATTACATATAGGCCTGGTTACCGTAATGTCAAAGCTGATGCTATCTCCCGACAGAACCTTTGGAGTCTATTGCCCCTGCACCCGAACCCATTGTACCTACGTCTCAGATAATAGCTGCTACTCGTTTGGTTATTTCGTCTCCTTTCCTTGATAGTATCAAGACATACCAAGCACAAGCACCCTCTGAGACACCTGTTGGTAAACTATACGTAAAAGTAAAAGACAGAAAAAAATTGTTAGCTTTATTTCACACCGCCAAAACTGCTGGTCATCCAGGGATTACCAAGACGTACAAGGGTCTCCTTCAACAGTTTTGGTGGCCTTCACTTAAACAAGACATGGTGGAGTATGTGCAGGCTTGTCGTGTCTGTACACAGTGTAAGTCGCCTAATGTTAAACCCCGGGGACTCCTGATGCCCCTATCTGTACCCAAGAAACCCTGGACCCACTTGTCCATGGATTTTATTGTGGATCTTTCTTCCTCTGATGGACAGACAGTAATTTTGACTGTGACAGATAGGTTCTCTAAAATGGCGCACTTTATTCCACTTAAGAAACTTCCTTCTGCGGTTCAGTTGGCTCAGGTGTTTGCCAAAGAGGTGTTCCGGTTGCATGGTATACCTATGGATATCGTATCCGACAGGGGTTCTCAATTTGTCTCTCGGTTTTGGAAGGGCTTTTGTGCAGAGATGGGGATCTCCTTGTCGTTTACGTCCTCCTATCATCCACAATCTAATGGAGCTACTGAATAGGCCAATCAGTCTGTGGAGTTGTATTTACGCTGCTTCACGAATGCACACCAGGACAACTGGTCTCGTCTTCTTCCCTGGGCTGAATTCGCCAGGAATACTGTGACTCATTCGTCCACTGGCTTAAGTCCTTTATGGTTGATTATGGGTTCCAACCCTCTGTCCTTCCCGGTGTATCCTCCGACAAGGGAATGCCCACTTTGGACGAGCACCTCGCCTCCTTACGGAAGATGTGGGATCAGGTCCATGTTGCTCTCTCTCGTGCAGCGGTTGCGCAGAAGAGATTCGCTGATCGCCGTAGGTGTGCGGCTCCTTCTTATGCTCCGGGTGATAGGGTTTGGTTGTCCTCTAGGAATCTCTAGGAATCTCTGCCTCAAGGTTCCCTCGATGAAATTCGTGCCCAAGTTCCTTGGCCCCTATAAGGTAGTGCCCTGCTCCCTGGCGTTGCCTGGCGTTGCCATGCGTATACCCAACTCTTTTCACACCTCCCTTTTGAAGCCCTTGCTCTGTAATCGGTTCTCTGGGTCTCTCAGGCATTCCGATGCCCCCCCGCGCGGTCTCTAGTGACGTGTACGAGGTGGCTGCTCTCCTTGATTCTCGTTTCTCTCAAGGTCGGTTGCAGTATCTGGTTGATTAGAAGGGTTACGGCCCTGAGGAGCGGTCTTGGGTTTCTGTCTCTGATTTGGACGCGCCCTCTTTGGTCCGCTCCTTTCATGCACGGTTTCCTTTGAAGCCTTCAGCTTCCTGCCCTCCGGGCGGTCCTCGAGGGGGGTTATGGCGGTCCTCTCTCCCCTTACCTGTCAGCGAGCGGCGTCCTCTCTTCTTGACACGCCGCTCGCGTCCTCCTCTCCTCCTCCCAGCGGCAGCAGGGCCGGATTAACATAGGGGATAATGGAGCTGCAGCTCTAGGCCCATGGAATAGGCCCATTGGTTAAAAAAAAAAGTAAAACATTTTTTTACTTTTTTTTTTTTTTTTTTTTTTACAAAACATTTATTTGAGGCTGCCTGGCCAGTGCTGATATTGCAGTAATACCGGCAATACAGTATGTGCATCCTTTCTTTTTTCCAAGAAAGGATGCACATACTCTTGCTTAAGTATGGAAACTTAAGAGGGATGTAGAGGAACAAAACTTGTGTGGACTAACTGAAATTAAATTAGTTAAGGTAATGCCGACTTTGGTCTCTCTAACACTGTGCCATGTTCCCTTTCTTCTACACTCACTACATCCACCTTTTCCCTGTCTCAGACTGTATACCAGGAGCGTCTGCCTGCTAGTAAGAAGGTTAGGATAGAAGTGGACCAGCGAGTACTAGGGGACAGTCCTTAGAAAGCATAGAGAGAGCACATCATTAGATGCATTTATGCCAAGCTCAGGAAGCTGTTGGCCAGCATGCATGATTGGCAGGCAGCCTGACATGCATTCATGCTAGAATAGCCTTCCAATTCTTTGGGCAGACACGCCTCCTTTTTGGACATGTTCGGCCCTTTTGGAAGTTCTGGTTACATGATCCGCGTCACTGGCCCACCCTTTTACACCGCCCATTGACTTACTGCTTCACTGGACACTGCTGTTAGGGAGTATGGATTTACTTGAAAGATTAAAGCATAATTTACAGAGAGATTAGCATATTTTAAGAGAATCTAAGTTTTTTTTTTATAGCTGCATCCTATGAGTTTCCCTCCGGCAACATCTCCACCAGATACATAATGCTTGAGAGTTATGTCTGTTTTAGTGTTTTTGGTCGATAAGATTCTGTACTTTGGCCCCTCATAATTGTCAGCACCAGGCCCACTGGGCTCTTAATCCGGACCTGAGCGGCAGCATGTATAACGCTGCACGCTGGGAGCCGGCACAAATATCTGAACGCCGGAGTCACTCACATGACCCGGCGTTAAAGCTACAGCACAATAATCACGGTGGGAGGTATAGATATCCCCCACGTGTGATTGTTAATTCTGATTGGAAGTTATCCAATCAGAATTAAGCACAGGATTTAAATACTTACCTTTCCTGTCTCTCTGTGCCCTGTTGTGGTCTTTGGTTACCTGTATTGCTGTTTGCTTCTGTTTCTCTCTGGTTACCGTTTATTTGGCTTGTTTCTCCGACTCTCCTGTATTCTCCATCCCTTTGACCTCGGCTTGTTTCACGTTCTTCTGTTTTCTGGCTCCCCTTACTCGGCTTGTCTCCTGACTATTCTTGGTGTGCTTAACCCGGCCATTCTAAGGACCGGTACTGCACCTTTTCCTCTCTGTGACCTGTTAGCGTTTTAGGTTCCCAAATTCGTGACACTTGCCTAGAACCCAAGACTATATTGGTATGGTATTTCCGGTTACATGATGCATATCGGCCACCTGTATCCAGGTGTTGAAGCATCAAAGAGGGGAATGTGGTAGAAGCTACAGGATGTTCAAGAAAAGTTCAGTACTCACATGGCTAAAACTACTGTGCAACTATCTTGGACCAGGGCACATGTGTGGAATGTCTAGTGGCTGGGGAAGCAGGGATTGCTTCTTGCTGACGGCGGCGGTGTTTCAAGCATGTGTCCCTCTCTCAATGTACAATGCAATTGACTAACATAAGCCCACTTACCCACATATATACAGTGCTTGAAACCATCCACCCACCAAACAATGCTGCTCCAGGAGACACCATACAGGGGACTGAAACACACAACCCTGCCAAAATCAAAGTGTAGAAACATTTAGATTGCACCAATCACGGTGCATGATGATTTCATCATGTATCACATGATCTCCGTGTTACCATGGCAACAGGAAGTAACCAGGAAACACTGTATACATGCAAGGGGGACCCAGGAATACATGAAATCAGCAAAATGGCTGATCAGGCACTAACATAAAGGGAGGATTTGCTAGAAAATAGTAAAGTACTTAATACCAAAAAGAGCCTTATATGTACTGTAAGTCACTACGAAGTTTGGGTATACTTGCTGCATGGAAATAATTTTAACAAAGCCTACCTAATCCAATGTTACATAAACAACTGAAGTATACACAGACTTAATGCATATTAAGTATTTTAGATTGTATATTTCTTTATACATGAAAATATATAGAATACATAACGGACCCTAAAGTAAATAATTCTACAGTCACAGCTGTTACATATTGTCCGTCACAATTCCCAGCATTTAAAATAAGTGGGAGCTAATACGCCATCCTGGATTCCAGAACAGTTAGAGTGTTACCCAGATATTTACTGGAGGTTTTTGAGTTTGATCCAGATTATTATTAGAGTTCTGGAAGCTGAATGAATTAATTTCTGTCTGATTCTAGTCTTTCTTTCTCTCATGCTAGAAACACAAAGATGTTTAGTATTTTCAATCCAAAACCAAACGTTCTCATGAACTCACTAGTTCAAGGCCACGTTCAGATCCGTTGTTTCTCTACGAACACATTGTTTCTAATTTCATGAATTTTTATCAAACTAGCTGGATAGTGAAAAGGACACTCTAAGCACCATAATCCAAAAAGGACATTGCACTATATATTCTGGGCTACTCCCTTCACAGGAAACAGACACCATTTTGTCAGACAGACATACTGCCAGTGGTGGGCCAGTCTATTAACAGCCAGCGCCGGACTCCAATGAGATAGGAGTGACCCATGTTGTAAAGAGACTCACCGACAGCAGTAATATGATTTAACAGAGTTAATAACTTTACCTTGATTCTAGACTTGGATCAGTCTTTTTAGATATAACAAATTATTAAAAGCCATTATTATTATTATTATTATTATTATTGCCATTTATATAGCGCCAACAGATTCCGTAGCGCTTTACAATATTTTGAGAGGGGGGGGGTGTAACAATAAATAAGACAATTACAAGAAAACTTACAGGAATAATAGGTTGAAGAGGACCCTGCTCAAATGAGCTTACAGTCTATAGGAGGTGGGGTATTAGAAACATTAGGATAGGAAATATCAAGTAGGAGTGAAGCAGAGCTGGAGGAGAGAGCAAAGCACTATCCCATAGGGATAATTATCATCATTGAATTCTTACTAGAGATTTTTTTCTTAGCTTTTCTCCGATGTGCTTTTTGGTCTATCGCTGCTTCATTATCATTGTTGGACAGATAATTATAAATGTAATTTCCCAATGATCAGTGCAGATGAGACGGGCTATGGATGTGGGGAGGATGACTTACTATGAACTGAACTATTTTAATAATCAAACAACAACATATGAACAATTAAAATACATTCATACAGCGTACATAGAAAAATGCAAAGTATTGCAGGGTCAAACGCACCTCTAGTGGCTCTCCTAAAATAATACTTTCAATTATTGTTCACTGGCATGAGGCAAGTAAATAGCCATTTGCAAAAATGCGCCCTGATACAGTGGCAATCAAAAGTACTCAACCCTCATTGAAAGCTTTAGGTTAGGTTTAAAATTTAAAATATACAGACTTTCAGCTGTCTGCAATGAACAAATTAAACAAAAGCAGTTGAAATAGCTCAACACAATGAATGCTTTAAGTGGTTTTTCCAAATTCAACTAAAAATGCATCTTATAATGACTTCTCTAGTCTCAAACAATGAATCAAAGGCTTAATTACTTGTACCAAGTGTGCTTGAGTTGGAACACTTGAAATACTTGAACTTGCTAGGCTTTGTTGAGTGTCACGTGTGACTGCATATTAGAAATATGGCTATGTCAAAAGAATGGTCCACAAAGTTAAGAGAAGAGATCACCGCCCTTCACAATCAGGCAACAGTATACAAAAAGATTGTGAAGGCACTGAATGTTCCTAGAGACACCTTTGGAAGCATAGTTCACAAGTTAAAAGTTGAAGGAACAGTGGCTAGCTGGACAGGAAACTAGCAATGACTGCAACCAGAATTATGAGATGTCGGGTTGAGAAGGACCCTTGAGTGACTGCCAAAGAAGACTCAGTGGCACAGTAAGGCACATACTAAATATAGAAGGTTTACATACAAAAAAAAACACATGTACAGTAATACTGAACCAACAACACAAGGAAAGTCGGTTCCAATATGCTCAAAACCATGTAAATAAGCCACAGAAGTTTTGGGATTCTGTATTGTGGAGCGATGAAACAAAACTGGAACTTTTAGGCCCAATGGATCAGCGATATGTCTGGAGGAAAAAGAATGAAGAGTACGATGAAAAGAACACTCTGCCTACAGTTGAGCATGGTGGCTGATCTGTGATGCTTTGGGGCGGTTTTGCACTGGAAATCTGCAGTGTGTGGAAGGCAAGATGGATTCATTAAAGTATCAGGAAATCCTAGGAAAAAACATCATGGCATCTGACAGGAAGCTGAAGCTTTGGTGTAATTGGACCTTCTATCAAGACAATGATGCCAAGCATACCTCAAATTGGTTGCAGAAGAAGTCCTGGAAAATTCTACAAGGGCCATCACAGTCACCTGACTTGACCCATAGAAAATCTCTGGTTGGATTTTTAAGAAGGTGGTTGCAGCACACAAACCCAAGAATATTACTGAATTGGAGGTCATTGCTCATGAACAATGGGTTAAGATTCCTCAGGAACACTGCGAGAAGCTTGTCTGGCCATTGCATCTCATTTGCAGATCATAACAGCGAAAGGGTGATCTATTAAGTACTAAAGATGCTTGCTATGAAGGGGTCGAATAATTTTGAGACTGGAGAAGTGATTATAATTTGCATATTCAGGAGAATTTGGGAAACCACTTGAAGCATTCGTTGTATCGAGCTATTCCAATTGCTTTTCTTTGATTTGTTCATTGCAAACAGCGGAAAGTCTGTAAATTTTGACAATAAATCTGATTTTTAGTGTGGGTTGAATAATTTTGATTACGAGCCAAGTAGTGCCATTTGTCCCGAGAGGTCAACGGGGGTTCGCCCGGGCACGGACTCTTGACAAACCTGGAAATGTCTTTATTATTTTTATTTGTTATGACTTGTTTCTTGTTTACTATTGTTCTGTTTTATTGCCACATCACAGGCTACCATCATTATAAATAGGTCATCCAAGTTGGAGCAGCTCACCTTAACTGCTTAAACAAAAGAAAAAGTTACCTGCGCTCTCTCCTTAAAGGGACTCTCCAGGCAGACGATTTTACTTACCTGGTTCCAGCGCCGGGAGCCTCGTGACGCCGCGCCCCCTATTTCGTCAAAATGACAAAATAGGCGGGCGCGAGCAGGGAGCAATCAGACGCTTCCATTTGGAATCGTCATTGCTCCCTTGTGCGCATGCGCGGCTTCGCCGCACGTGCGCACATACTTCATAGGGCAGCATTCATGCCGCCCTCTGAAGTCCTGAGCGCACTACCGCACATGCGCGCGGTGTGCGCGGCCGCGAGCTGAGCTGAGTGACAGCTCAGCTCGCAGTCTTTTCCCGCCCCCCTCCTCTGCTGACAGGCTGGAGAGAGAAGGCGCGCACACAGTGCCTTCTCTCTCCTGCACACGTCAGATGTATTTTAATACGTCTGACGTGTACGAGGCCTTTTTAGGGCCCTACATGATAGGAAGTCCCTCTGGTGGCCGTCTGAGTGACGGCCACTGGAGGTATTCCTATCAATCAATATAAACACAGTATTTTCTCTGAAAATACAGTGTTTACATTAGATTGCCTGCAGGGAGCTATAGATCTCACCTGAACAAATACAATAAGCTGTAGTTGTTCAGTTGACTATAGTGTCCCTTTAATCCCTATGTATATTTAAACAAATGGAGGTCATTTAGTTACTCCAATGGCCATTGGAAGGAATGCCCGCCTGCCAATGTCAAGGCAAACCCCCCCCTAGGCGGGTCCTACACTGACCTTTCACCTTGCTTCCTTGAGCTTCTGGCAAAGATATCTCTAATGAGACAGAAAAGGGTATTAACCCTTAATAGGGAACACATGGGATGGGCAGCAGCATTGCAACAAAGCTGTGTGATACAAAAGTGAATACAAATACAAAAAGTTACCTGCGCTCTCTCCTTAATCCATATGTTCTATGATGTATTGCGGATGATGTGTACTGTGGTCGTTGCTGCCGCCCAGGAGTGATGGGAGTGAACGCAGGACTTATCTTTTTGTATTTGTATTTACCTTAACAGAGCACAGTTCCAGTCCCCTCCCCCCCCCCCCCCTTCCCGCCACCCTGTTGATTAGGGGTGACTTAAGCATCCATGAGCGCTGGTGACAGATCTTCTGTAAGGCTACCAATTCCCTAACTAAGTTCAGCTCTATGTAGACCTGGCCTTTATCTTCCGTCATTCTACGCTCATGTCATATAGAGTCTATCAATCGTGTCCTATAACCTCCCTTGTCAGGATCACGGCCATTCTTGGCCAGTCACTCGAATTTAAATTATCCAGCATGATACTGCACAGGAATGCACACATAGGCCCACACACTCAAAGAATCTTGAACCTCACGCAGACACTTACCTGAGAGGGATAATCCAGGGAGCAAACTATTTGTGTTTTTCAACCGTTAATGTTTAAATTTACAAAAAAACATTCCTCATGCTCTTATTCTGTTGATGATGACCTAATTCTTGTACATGCATGTTTACTTTACCCAACATCTGCCTGTGTCTTATTTACATGCGGAATGGAAAAATAAAGAATTATAAGTATATATATATATATAAAATGGAAAAGGAGAGAATAAGAAAAACATTTATAATTTCTAATGAACATAAAGAAAAAAAACATTAATAATATATTTATTGCACATATTTTAGGTGCCTGGAGTTTCCTTTTAATTAACAAATGAAACAAATCGCCTAAGCCATTGCACTGTGGCTTGGCGATACTATGTATACACAATTACTGATTGATGTACACAAGCAAAAATGTTTATCTTTTGACCTTCGGAGGAACCACTGTATTTAACTTTCAGACAGATTTTCAGACCGTGCGATAGGATAGCCAAATGGTTACAGAAATGTTGATTTTATGTTGCGTAATAAAGTATTCGCCACTGTAACAATTTGGTACAAAGCCAGTTGATAAAAAAATGCTGACCAAGATATTCAGGAAATGATTTTTTCCTTTGCAGTTTGAAATTACTTTCAAGGGGTTACTCCAAGCACCATAACCACTTCAGTGATTTGAGTTGGTCATGGTGCATGGACTCTGTATATGCAGCATTTCACTATAAAAAGCTGCACCTACAGAGTTTAACCCCTCGGCTGCCAGAGGTAATTCTGCGTTCCACAGGGTCATTGTGGCATCGTTAGCCTAGATCAGTGATTCGCCATCACTGGCCTAGATAGTTTAAACTCAGTATTCTGGACATATTCCTGATCCTGTATTCTGCACAGGGTTCATATGCAAAAAGCACTAGACTTGTGCAAAAAAGTTATAAAACCAGTTTGCAAAAGTGAGGCTAAAATAATGATAGAGTGACCATAGCCCAGATAGAATTCTTTCACATCAGTTCTGTAACGGCCTGCGCGTACACCAGGTAAGTACCTCTGTTACTTCCTACGCTATTTCCGGACCATCTGGTATCGACTTGCTGGGTCAAATACTCAGTGCCATTAGGAGTGCGCAGTTTCCCATTTCCAAGTAATCTGAACAGCATTTGGAGGTGAAATATAGTGAGTGACTATAGCTGTGATTATAGTCATTACCCCACACCATGAGGCAAGACTACATGTAGGGGTTAAACATAACACACTTTATTGCAGCTGTTCGAGGTATTTATACCCCTAGAGCTGGGGTGGGCAATCTGCACCCCTCCAGATGTTTTGGACTACATCTCCCTTGATGCTTTGCTAGCATAATGGCCCTGAGAGCAGGGACGTATTAGCCGTGAGGCAAACAAGGCATTTGCCTCGGGCGGCACTTTCCAGGGTGCGGCAAAAAAGCCGCCCCCAAATGCCCAGGCAAAAGTTTTGTTAGCCTAGGGGCTAACTAAAAATCCAGTCGGGTGGGCGGCGCTGGCGAGGGAGCACTTTCCCCTGAGCTCTCTGCTCAGCTCCCTCGCGCACCGCAGAGTGATGCCGGGAGTCGGATATGACATCATATTCCGGCTCCCGGGATCACTCTGCGGCGCGCGAGGGGAGCTGAGCAGAGAGCTCACTAATCAGTGCCCCACCAAAACAAACAAATACTCAGCGCCATTTTGTCCATTTTGTCCATATCACTCTTGTTATCACTCTTGTCAAAGCATGTGAATAGAATACAAAAGTCGTTGTTCTCTATTATACCAGCATGCCCTTTAAATATAATTCAAACACCCAGAAATATACATATTTTATGAGCACAACCAATTCCCCTTGTAAAATTCCCACCCAAGCAAGATTAACCCTTGCCTGCAACGCTGGGTCCATGACAAGCTCTTTTTGCGTAAGCTTTGGAATTTAAACTTTTTATAATTCTGTGAATTTTGGTGACTGAATCCCAAGGAGATAGGAGAGAGCTACATTATATTTTCTGTTAAAATATTCACAACTGCATAACGTCACTGATAAATTGTTACATATCTGTAACTAGTAAAGTTCCTCGAGTTTGGGAGACCAGTATGCAGCTTTGGAAAATGGATCATAAAAAATATATAATATGGAAAAAGGAGAGAATATGAAAAACTTGTATTATTTCTAATGAACATTAAGAAAAATGAAATTAATAACGTATTCATTGCACAGACTTTGGGTGCCTGGAGTTTCATTTTAATTAACATATAAAACAAATCGCCTAAACCATTGCACTGTGGATTGATGATACGATGTATACACAATTACTGATTAATGTACACAAGCAAAAACGTTTATCTTTTGACCTTCGGAGGAACCACTGTATTTCGCTTTCAGACAGATTTTCAGACAGTGCGGTAGGATAGCCAAATTATTACAGAAATGTTGATTTTATGTTGCGTAATAAAGTATTTGCCACTGTAACAATTTGGTACAAAGCCAGTTGATAATAAAATGCTGACCAAGATATTCAGGGTGTGATTTTTCCTTTGCAGTTTGAAATTACCGTCAACGGGCTTCCCTGAGCACCATAACCACTTCAGTGATTTGAAGTGGTCATAGTGCCTGGAGCCTGTATCTGCAGAATCTCACTATTAAACCCTGCACATAGAGAGTTTAACCCATCTGCTGCCAAAGGTAAGTCCTCCTCCACAGGATTATTGAGTCACCAGAAGCCAGCCCTAAACAAGAGTTCCTGGTGGCTAATGTTAATTCTGAGCAGATTTTACATTCCACATAAGCAGGCACAGCATTTTGGCACCAGCTGCCCTTGTCTTCCCCTCAGCCTGTCCTCCATGACATCTTTCCATTTCTGGTGTGGAGGAGTGACGTCAACCAAAGAGTTACATAGTTACATAGTTACATAGTTAGATAGCTGAAAAGAGACTTGCGTCCATCAAGTTCAGCCTTCCTCACACCTGTTTTTTGCTGTTGATCCAAAAGGCAAAAAAAAAAAAAAAACCCAGTTTGAAGCACAATTTTGCAACAAGCTAGGACAAAAAATTCCTTCTTGAGTTAGAACATGCACCCCGTGCTCGCAGTGCCTAAAGTAGTTTCAGCTACACCTCGCTGACGAGGCTAAAATGAGTTGAAATGATCTCCTAGGGTTGCTGGATCTTTTGAGCAAAGGTAACTTATTGGCGTTAAGGGTGGGATCAGTGTGATAGTAAATTGAATAGGTACTCTCTGTAATGGCATTAGTGAGCAAAAACATAGACCTGGCTTAGCGGGGACTAAACGAAGGGCAAGTGATTGAGGTTTCTTAAGGTCTCTTTAGCCTCATACTCTTGGTATTTGTTGCAGGGAGAACTGGAAATGAGATAAGTTTGACCTATTTTCTTTTTGGGGGGGGGGGGGATTAAATAGAGAGAGTTACTTATTTTGTCAAGAAACACTAAAACATCAGCCGTCAGATCTAACCATCATAACTGGATGAGGGCTCGTGCACAGATGTTTGCCTCCTGACAAATCAAAGAAAATGTGTGTTATTAATAGTGCAAATATTAGAAATCAAGATATAGAAAAATAAAATAACACAAGGTGAATCCCCGATACAACTGCCTGTCTCTACCCCATGGGGACCTAGTATCAAATACATTTAAACTGAGAATTCTATAAATTTGGAAAACATTTTTCCCATCATTTGTTTGAATCGATGAAGGCTAACTCAGTATGATGTAAATGTTAAAATAGACATTATCTTGCCAAGTTCAGTCACCCTGTCTGATACTTTAAAAAAAATAAAATCTGTGAACTTTGCTTCTGCAGAGGAAATTTCAAAATCTGACCCATGATTCCATATAGAATTTCTTTAGTATGGGGCATTGGGCCTAATACTCCCACCAGATCGCAATTGAAGCTGAAAAGAATTTCAATGATCTGCTTACAGGTTTGCTACACACACACACACACACACACACGGACAATATTGTGTTGCTCAGCAATGCCAGCACCTGGCAAAGGAAAGAATATCCAAAAAGCTATCTTTATATCTTCTGTCTATTTAAGGCATTCACCCCTGCCTTGAGAAAGACAATGACGCAAGCATTGCATGGTCTAATTCATTATCTGAAAATAAGCCCATGGGATATATTAAAATGTGTATTACTAAGCACACATCCCTATTGTAAAAAAAAAAAAGTTCAATAGTATAATCCACTTTACAAAAAACGTATATAGCAAATAAATGTCTGTATTTCTATTCATGTGAGATAGTTTGTAACTAAATATAACTTTTGGGACAGCATTGAAATGATATGTAATCATATAAGTAATTCTATTTAAAATAATTCTACAATTTACAAGTGGGGGGACATTTACTTTGTTTAATATACTTTATGGGGGAATATAGATTGAGATCCCCTTTCCTTGATTGACGTTTGGGCCCCCTCCGACTTCACAGACGCCTTGTTACAAGCTGTGAGAGATGCCTGTGATGCCATGCACGTGCTCTGTGCCGGCGAAGGAAGGAGCATGCAGTGTGAGCTGAACACAGACTTTTTTATGCACATAATTGATATTGGAAACCCGGAACAGGAATGTTACTCGTGCTGGGGGTGCACACAATTAAATACATCTCTGTATGTGCAATATTTCAAGCTGATACACTGCACATACATACACCTACCACCATAACCACTTCAAATCACTGTAGTGATCATGCTGGTTAGAGTAACCCTTTAAGCAATATTTTAAAATTTATGATTACAATGGAGCGAACATAAAAATATATTATAACAAAGATTGATGTCTGCTAGGCGAGCACTATAATTCGATGCCAAAAGGCAGCCCTAGGAGGCGCGGGTAGAACAAATCAGGATAGATTATCTCCTATGCCAACCCATGATAATTTGACGTAGCATAATGTGGATTTAGCTAATGTGGCAGAGTACAATGTGGTAAAATAATGTGGCATAGCAAAACGTGGTTTGACATAAGGTGACATGTGTGCTCAGATTATATGACGCAGCATTAAGTGGTCTTACATACGTTGGCATAGGATAACGTGGATTCAGATAATGTGGTATAGGATAATGTGGGCTCAGATAATGTGGCACAGCATGACGGCCTGAGATAAGGATATGCTAACACAGGCTATGGGGAAAGGACAATCTAATAAACAGATTTATCAAAAAAACAGGTCACATAGACATATGGCAGATTCGACACCTGGACGTGTGCCACATAATACAAACTCTCAAATAGACTATTTTCTCACTAATGGAGCTGGAATGGCTAGAATAGGGAAATCAGAGATTAACTCCATTACGTGGTTGGACCATGCAGATATCACAATTTATGTTTAAAATCTATGCACAGCCTCTCCATGGATGTTGAGGTTCAACTCCTCCCTGCTTAAAGGGACACTGTAGGCACCCAGACCACTTCAGCTCATTGAAGTGGTCTGAGTGCTGTGTCCCTTTCAGGGGCGGACTGAGAACCCTCAGGGCCCCCGGGCAAAATAAATCAAGGGCCCCCTTACAGGCCCCACCCATACTCCGCAGCAAGCGCCACCCATGTCCCGCCTCCATGCACCGCCTCCAGCCACACCCTACACAATCTTTAGACACAAGGAACAAAAGTGCAATAATCCCTTTGAGGCCCCAGTAGAGACTACAATTGAGGGCTAATGGGCCATGGAGGGGGGTCTTTCTAGCAGAGGCTATCTCAGTGTCCTTTAGAGAGTGTGTTAGAAAGAATCCCCTCCAGGCCCTATTAGAGACTACAATGGAGTCTAATAGGCTTGGAAGGGGGTCTTTCTAACAGAGGCCAACTCAGTGTCCCTGCTGGAAACAGTCGCCTCCAGGCCCCAGTAGAGATTACAATTGAGGGCTAATGGGCCATGGAGGGGGGGAGCATTCTAGCAGAGGCTATCTCAGTGTCCATTAGAGGGTGTGTTAGAACGAATTTCCTCCAGGTCCCATTAGAGACTACAATGGAGTCTAATGGGGCCTGGAGGGGGGTCTCTCCAACACTCTGATTCCTATTCACAATATAGCAACACAACATAGCTCGCTGATACCTAGGCCAAGTTGGCTCCTCTTACCTTAATTACTGTTGCTGGCTGGCAGTCTGTGGGCTTGCTGGAAGGCTGTGGGCTTGCTGGCTACTGCCGGCAGGCTGTGGGCTTGCTGGCTGCGGCTGGCAGGCTGTTGGCTACTGCCGGCAGGCTGTGGGCTTGCTGGCTGCGGCTGGCAGGCTGTTGGCTTGCTGGCTGCGGCTGGCAGGCTGTGGCTTGCTGGTTGGCAGGCTGTGGCTTGCTGGCTGCGGTTGGCAGGCTGTGGGCTTGCTGGCTGTAAGCCTAACTGGTGGCCTGTGGGCTGGCTGGCTGGCCGGCCTATTGGCTGGCTGGCCGGCCTGTGGGCTGGCTGGCTTGCTGGCTACTGGGGCACTTGTAGATTATTTAAAGAAATAATGCACATTAACCACTACTGCTCTGTGTAGTCGTTATGGTGCCAGGAGGGCCGGGCACCCCTTTCAGAGTAAGTAGTCAAACCGTTTAAGAACAGTTTGACAACTTACCTGGGGTCTGCTGGGATATGAGGCTGAAGTAGGGTATAGGAGCAGTGGTGCAATGTGTAAGGGGTGCAGTGTGTGTGAAAGGTTCAGTGTGTGTGAGGGGATGTAGTGTGTGAATGTGTAGGGTGCGTGGGGCAATGTGTGTATGAGGGGGCTGTGTATGTGTGTGGCAATGTTAGTATGGGGGGCTGTGTGTGTATGGGTGGGCAGTGTATGTGTGTGTGTGTGAGGCAATGTGTGTAAATGTGTATGGTGTGTGTATGGGGGGCAGTGTGTGTATGGTGTGTGTATGGGGGGCAGTGTGTGAATGTGTATGGTGTGTGGGGGCAGTGTGTTTATGGGGCTAGAGTTCACTCTCACCACTGCGACCACCAGGAATCCCTGGTGGTCACAGTGTTGAGAGTGAACTCTAGCCCGTAGCTCCAGGGCTAGAGTTTACTCTCGTAAGAGCTCCCGGGTCCTCTCTTCCTCCCTCCCCTGCAGGCTGCCCGCACGGTGCCTGCGGACAGGGGAGGGGGCAATTGCCCTCCTCTTACTCCCCCCTCACTCTCTTCGTATCCCCCTTCTTACTCTCCCCCTCTTCTTACTCCCCCGCTTCTTCTTACTCCCACCTCTTCTTACTCCTCCCTCTTCTTAACCCCCCCTCTTCTTCCTCACCCTCTTCTTACCCCCCTCCCCCTCTTCTTACCCCCCTCCCCCCTCTTCTTACTCCTCCCTCTTCTTAACCCCCCCTCTTCTTCCTCACCCTCTTCTTACCCCCCTCCCCCTCTTCTTACCCCCCTCCCCCCTCTTCTTACTCCCCCCTCTCTTCTTACTCTCCCCTTCCTCTTCTTACTCCCCCCTTCCTCTTTTTACTCACCCCTCCCCCTCTTCTTACCCCCCTCCCCCCTCTTCTTACTCCCCCCTCTCCCTCTTCTTACCCCCCACCCCCTCTTCTTACACCCCTTCTTCTCACCCCCCTCCCTCTTTCTTCTCACCCCCTCCCTCTTTCTTCTCATCCCCCTCCTCCCTCCCTCTTTCTTCTCACCCCCCCTCCCTCCCTCTTTCTTCTCATCCCCCCTCCCTCTTTCTTCTCATCCCCCTTCCCTCTTTCTTCTCATCCCCCTCCATCTTTCTTCTCACCCCCCCTCCCTCTTTCTTCTCACCCCCCTCCCTCTTTCTTCTCACCCCCCCTCCCTCTTTCTTCTCACCCCCCTCCCTCTTTCTTCTCACCCCCCTCCCTCTTTCTTCTCACCCCTCCCTCTTTCTTCTCATCCCCCCTCCCTCTTTCTTCTCATCCCCCCTCCCTCTTTCTTCTCATCCCCCTCCCTCTTTCTTCTCACCCCCCTCTTTCTTCTCACCCCCCCTCCCTCTTCTCACCCCCCTCCCTCTTCTCATCCCCCCTCCCTCTTTCTTCTCATCCCCCCAACCTCTTTCTTCTCATCCCCCCCCTCTTTCTTCTCATCCCCCCTCCCTCTTTCTTCTCATCCCCCCTCCATCTTTCTTCTCATCCCCCCTCTCCCTCTCCCTCTTTCTTCTCATCACCCCCCTCCCCCTCCCTCTTTCTTCTCATCACCCCCCTCCCCCTCCCTCTTTCTTCTCACCCCCTCCTTCTCACCTCCCCTCCCCGTAGCGTGGCCGAGCTGCTGTGCTGTCCGCGGTGCCGGCCGGAGTGATAGGAAGGTGCTCAGTGTGCACCTTCCTGTCAGTCCGGCCGGGTACAGGAAACAGAAACTCCTGTTCCGCGCGGAACAGGAGTTTCTGTTTCCTGTACCCGGCCGGACTGACAGGAAGGTGCACACTGAGTGTGCACCTTCCTATCACTCCGGCCGGCACCGCGGACCGCACAGCAGCTCGGCCACGCTACGGGGAGGTGAGAAGCTGCAGCCGCCTGAGGCTCTTAAGAGAGCGCTCAGGCGGCTGCAGCATTTAAAGGGGCGGCCGGGCCCCCTGATGGCGGGCCCCCCTCCCGGCCGGGCCCTCGGACCATGTCCGAAGTGCCCGACCGGTCAGTCCGCCCCTGGTCCCTTTTGCACCTAGTACTGCAATGTAAAACATTGCAGTTCCAGAGAACTGCAATGCTTACATTGCAGCACTAAGTCTGCCCTCAGTGGCATTAGACCCCGCTCGTCACAGAACGCAGAACATCAGAGGAACATTGGTGCTGGGATAAGGCAGACTCCTGGGAATTGGAACAAATTTCCTCAAGTGAGGAGGAATCTTCCAGTGGCCAATGTCCTTTGGACTCCAAGGCCATGGAGCATATGATCTTCTTGGTCAGTAGAACCCTGGAGATTACTGAAGAGGTACAAGAATCATCTGCCACAGACTAGTTCTTTGCAGACCTAAGCCGCAAAAAAGTCTTCTTTCCAGTGCACAAATCTATCAAGGAACTTATGAGAAATGAATGGGCCACTCCAGAGAAGAGATTATACTTGCAATCTCATCTCCCAAAGCTTTACCCGATTAATGAAGGGGATTCTAGAATCTGGATTTCAAATCCTAAAGTTGATGCACCAATTATTAAGGTGGCTAAGCATTCTACACTATATATTGATAGTAATGCTTCTCTTAGACATCCGATGAATAAGAGAATTGACACCAACCTATCAAAATTGTTTGCTGCTGCAGGCTTAGGCTGTCATCCAGCATTAGTCATTTCTGCCATGTCAAGGGCTATGAAGGTTTGGATCACGGATATAGAGGAAGACCTGGATAGAGGTGTACGTTGACAGCACATCTCTGAGTCCCTGAAAGAGGTCAAGTTGGTAAGTGAATGGCTTTCAGAGGCTTCAACAGACCTTATCAAGTTCCTTTCTAAAACTATGGGATACTCAGAATTCACAAAACGAGCCCTGATATCTGGGGGAGCAGACATAGTATCAAAACACCTCCCAAATCCTCTACATACCCTCCTACAAAACTTTCAAATCTTTCTCCCACCTTCACTTCCTTTCTATCCTTCTGCTCCTAGCAGCTGGTGATGTCTCTCCAAACCCCGGTCCCCTCTCAACAAACTCACCACATACTAACCCAAGGATCCACACTAATCTCATACCCATCTCATGTTCCTCTAAATCCTCCTTCAATACTGCCCTCTGGAATGCACACTCTGTTTGCAATATAACTAAATCCACTGCTGTCCATGACTTCTTCATCTCTTGTTCAATAGATTTACCAGCCTTAACAGAAACCTGTCTCTCCTCTGACACTGCCACCCCTGCATCTTTGTCCTTCGGTGGTCTCCAACTTACCCACAACCCAAGAAACTCTGAATGTAAAGGTGGTGGTGTTGGGTTTCTCCTCTCCCCTCACTGCTCCTTTAAACCTCTTCCCACCCCCCTTCCCTCTCTTTCCCGTCATTTGAAATACATTCAATTCGCCTTTTTAAACCCTTCTGTGCTAACATTGCTGTTATTTACCGTCCCCCTGGTTCCCCTCTTCTCTTCCTTGACCACTTTGCTGCCTGGCTACCCTATTTCCTCTCTTCTAACATTCAATCCCTAATTCTCGGGGACTTCAATATTCCTATAAACCCACCTTTGACCTCTGCAGCCACTAAACTACTTTCAATTACTTCCTCCCTCGGGCTATCACAGTGGGCAAATTCTTCCACCCATGTAGCTGGCAATACCCTTGACCTAATCTTCACTTATGCATGTACAGTATCTAATATCTGCAACACTCCATATCCACTCTCTGATCACCACCTCTTATCATTTGCTCTCGTGTACCCCCTCACCCAACAACCTCAGCCTAATCCCCCTCAACTCAGGAGGGACCTTAATTCTCTTGATCTCCAGCAGTTGTCAGCTGACATTGATTCATGACTGCTGTCCATCCCTTCCCTCTCCTGTCCTTTACTGGCCATCTCCACATATAATTCTACTCTTACATCTGCCTTGAACGCTGCAGCACCACTCCAAACAAGTACCTCGAGGAAGACCCGCCCCCAACCGTGGCATACTAAATCAAAGCGCTACCTGCAAAGATGCTCCCGTTGTGCTGAACGCTCCTGGAGGAAGTCTCGCACCCAATCGGACTTTCTCCATTATAGATTCATATTGTGTTCATACAGTGCAGCCCTTGCCCTTGCCAAACAGTCCTATTTTTCCTCTCTCATTAGTTCATGTTCCTGCAATCCCAGGTCGTCTCTTTGACACCTTGAATTCTCTTCTTCGCCCTGCTGTGGCCACCCCCCAAATTAACCTTATTGCTGATAACTTTACATGTTACTTCACTGACAAGATTGAACAACTAAGGAAAGAATTCTCCCCTCCTTGCCTTTCTGTTTCTCAACCACACATAGATCATGCCTTTCCTACCCTTCAGACATTCTCCCGAGCTACTGACCAAGAGGTGGCGCGTCTTCTTTGTTCCTCTCGCCCCACCACTTGCCCACTCGATCCTGTCCCATCTCACCTTATCAGATCTCTCTCCACTTGTCTCGTGCCTTCTTTAACACACATCTTCAACTGCTCGCTCTCTTCTGGCATCAGGACCGGCGCTACCTGTAAGGCGACCTAGGCAGACGCCTAGGGCGCAACTTAGCAGGGGGAGCCGGATCCCTGTGCCCGGTGTGGCTCATCATGCTGCACCGCCTGAGCGCTCTTGCAAGCCTCAGGCGGCGCAGCACTGCTGCATGGAGGGCGGCCGGGTTTGAGTGACCGGCAGGAGGGAAGCGCAGAGCGCTCCCTCCTGCCGGTCTCTCCATGTAGCGTGGCCGGGCGGCGCAAAACGCGGGACAGGAACCTCTGTTTCCTGTACCCGGCCGCCGGCGGAATGACAGGAAGTGCTCACTCAGTGAGTGCTTCCCTTCAGTCCGCCGGCGGCCGGGTACAGGAAACAGAGGTTCCTGTCCCGCGTTCCGCGCTGCCCGGCCACGCTACATGGGCAGGAGGGGATGGTAAGGACCACTAGGGGAGGGAGGGGGGGATAAGGACCACTAGGGGAGGGAGGGAGAGGGGTGGTATAAGGACCACTGGTAAGGACCAGGGGGGGTAAGGACCACGAGGGGGGGTAAGGAACACTAGGGTAGGGGAGGGTAAGGACCACTAGGGGAGGGGGAGGAAGGACCACTAGGGGATGGGAGGGTAAGGACCACTAGGGGAGGAGAGGGGGGAGTAAGGACCACTAGGAGAGGGAAAGGTAAGGACCAGTAGGGGAGGGAGGGGGGAGCAAGGACCACTAGGGAGGGGAGGGTAAGGACCACTAGGGGAGGGGAGGGGGAAGTAAGGACCACTAGGGGAGGGGAGGGTAAGGACCACTTGGGGAGGGGTCAGTCAGGACCACTGGGGGAGGGGGGTGAAGGAACACAGGGGGAACGGGGGTGGGGAGGTAAGGACCACTGAGGGAGGAGGAGGGGAGGTCCACTAGGGGTTTGGGAGAGAGAGGACCACTAAGGGGGGGAAGGACCACCAAAGGGGGGTAAGGAGGGAGGACTACTAAGGACAGGGGAGGAGGGTAAGGACCACTAAGGGGGGGGATTACCACTAAGGGGGTGGGGGGAGTAGGGGAAGGTCTACTAAGGGGTTTGGGAGAGGGAGGACCACTAAGGGGTTTGGGAGAGGGAGGACCACTAAGGGGGGAGGGGGGAGTGAGAAGACCACCAAGGGGGGACTGCAGAGGGACAGGGGGCCAAGGGAGAGCACTAAGTGACAGAAGGGGAGAACACGGAGGGACAGAAGGGAAAAGGAAATTAATAATTGACCAGAGGGGAGAGCACTATGATTTTTTTTAAAAATAAATAAAGAGCTGTTCCCCTCTCAGTCCCTATCCTACCCCACAAACCCTCTCTTTTACACTACACACATACACAATGCACCCCCCCCCCACACACACACACAGAAACATACAATGCATTCCTACTCACACACAGACACACCCGAAACACACAATGCATCCCTTACGTTCTCTTACATAATTAATGCCCCCTTACAGACACACACTGCATTCAATTACATACACAGAAACAAACGGTGCACCCCTTACACACACACACAGAAACATACAATGCATTCCTTACACGCAAACACACACTACATCCCCTATAAACACACTACATCCCTTACCCAAATTGCACACAGAAAACATCCCCAACTCATGGATGGGCCATGTAGGGGGATTTATGGGTGGGCATTGTAGGCATATGCCCCCTGGTGGCCCAGACCTTGAGCTGTGTAAGGGGCCCTAAAAAATGGAGCTGCTTCCTGTTCGTTAATTGTTGTGAGCACTGTTACAAACAGTCTTCAGAGAGCCTCTTCTACACCAGACCTGTGGAGCCAGACTGAGCCCATCATCAGCCTCTTGTCCTCATCTGGTGGTAAGTAGGCAATCCAATATATTATTAGTGGCACTAATCTCTAATTTACCTCACATTAAATGGATACATTAGTCACCATAAGCACTACAGCATAATGTGGGGCATTGTGATGTCACATGGTGGGCAGGACATATGGGGGGGGCGGCAATTTTTTTTTTTGCCTAGGGCGGCAAAAATCCTTGCACTGGCCCTGTCTGGCATCGTCCCTGCTGACCTTAAACATGCCTCTGTAGCACCTATACTAAAAAAATCATCCCTCGATCCATCCACCCCCTCTAACTACCGTCCCATATCCCTGCTCCCTTTTTCCTCAAAGCTGCTGGAAAGACGTGTCTTTACCCGTGTGTCTCATTTCCTCAATTCCAACTCTCTCCTTGACCCCCTTCAATCTGGCTTTCACCCTCTCCACTCTACAGAGACTGCCCTTATCAAAGTTACTAACGACCTAATCGCAGCTAAATCCAAAGGCCACTACTCCATACTAATTCTTCTTGACCTCTCAGCGGCCTTTGACACCATTGATCATGCTCTCCTTCTTCAAACTCTTCAATCGCTTGGTCTCTGTGACTCTGTCCTCTCGTGGTTTTCCTCTTATCTCTCCCAACGCTCATTCAGTGTCTCTGTTTCTAATGATACCTCCTCCCCTCGTCCTGTCTCGGTTGGAGTCCCCCAAGGCTCCGTCCTTGGTCCCCTTCTATTTTCTCTTTATACTGCCTCTCTTGGCAAACTTATTACCTCTTTTGGATTCCACTACCACCTGTATGCCGATGACACCCAGCTATATCTCTCCTCCCCGGACCTCTCCCCTGCCGTCCTGCAACGTGTCACTGCTTGCCTTTCTTCCATCTCTGACTGGATGTCCTCCCGCTTTCTGAAACTCAAAAACTGAGCTCCTTGTCTTTCCTCCTCCTAATACTGATCCTCCTCTTTCGCTCTCCCTTCAAGTTTGTGGTACCAACATCAGTCCATCCTTGCAAACACGCTGTCTTGGCATCATACTTGACTCTGGTCTCACCTTTGAGCCTCACATCCAGCATGTTGCCAAATCCTGTAGATTCCATCTTAAAAACATAGCCCGCATCCGCCCCTTTCTTGCACCAGATACTACCAAGGAGCTTGTCCATGCTCTAGTAATTTCCCGCATGGATTATTGTAACCCTCTCCTGATTGGTCTTCCCAATAGCCGTACTGCACCCCTACAGTCCATAATGAACGCTGCTGCTAGATTGATTTCCTCTCTAGTCGTTTCTCTTACACCTCACCCCTCTGCCAGTCCTTACATTGGCTTCCTGTATGCTATAGAAGTCAATTCAAGGTACTAACTCACACCTATAAAGCACTGAACAACTCTAGCCCCTCTTATATCTCCTCACAGAATAGTTAAATCCCCTCTCATAATATTGTAAAGCGCTACGGAATCTGTTTGGCGCTATATAAATGGCAATAATAATAATAATAATAATAATAAAACACCATTCATCTGCTTTACCTTTTTTGGGCGATGTCCTCTTTGGCAAGCATTTAGAAGAATCCATTAGGAGGGCGGCAGATACCAAGCAGGTCCTTCTTCCACAGGACAAGAGACGAAGGAAACCACTTCCAGACCGTAGACCTTACAGGGATAGTAAGGCCTTTAGACCGAGCAGAGAATATAGAAACCTTACCTGGAGAAGTGGTCAGTCAGCTAAGGCACCCAGATGCAAGAATCCTTCGAACTCCTTTCGTTCCAGTAAACAGTTCTGCAGATTATAGTCCACAGGCTTCCCTAGTAGGTGACAGACTCTTACACTTCTGGAAAGCCTGGAATCACAACCAGGATTTGTGGGTAAAAGTCATAGTGTCATTCGGCTACACACTGGAATTTGAAAGCGATGTTCCTCCTCCTCGATTTATAAGGACACGAGTACCTTCCAACTCTCAAAAGAAAGGTTTTATTGAGTAACATTTCGTCCCTTCTTCAACAAGAAGTCATACTTCCTGTACCACGAAAGGAAAGATTTCAAAGGTTTAATTCCCCCCTCCTAGATATCGTTAGACTTTAGGGACGCCTATTACCATATCGGCAGGTTTTGCATATACAACCATCACTTGCAGTTTCAGGCCTTGCCATTTGGCATAAGTACAGCTGCAAGGACCTTTTCGAAGGTTCTGGTCAGGGCTCGAGTCCTGCAGGAACGCGTGGGAACGGCGTTCCTGCACTTTCTTTTGAGCAGGAACGCCGTTCCCGCTGTTGCTGCAGGACTCATGCTGCTCCCAAATGCCCCCCCGTGTTCCTCCTGTCATGGGGGGGCCCAAGAGGTGGCCGCTGGACCCCCCCACCCGGCAGGCGGCTCTCTCTCTGTCACACGTGGCGAGGGAGCTGTGTCCTCTCTGAGTGTGAGTGTGTGTGGCTGAGTGTGAGTGTATGTGCATGTGTCTGTGAGTGTATGTGCATGTGTCTGTGAATGTGTGTGTCTGTGAGTTTGTGTGTCTGAGTATGTGTGTGTCTGTAAGTGTGTGTGTCTGAGTGTATGTATGTGTTCTGTGAGTGTGTGTGTCTGTGAGTGTGTGTGTCTGAGTATGTGTGTCTGAGTGCATGTGTGTGTGTCTGTGTGTGTGTGTCTGAGGTTATGTGTCTGTGAATGTATGTGTGTGTGTGTCTCTGTGAATGTATGTGTGTGTATGTGCGTGTGTCTGAGTGTGTGTGTGCAGGCGTATATGTATATGTGTGTCTCTGTGTGTGCACACGTGTGTGTATATACACGAATACACGAAAGTTCCCACACTTTATTCCCCAGGACTTGACTCTGGACTCAGGACTGGTTCTGGTTATGATTATAGCCCTGCTAAGGAAACAAGGTGTCACAGTCTTTTATTACCTGGACGACATCTTGATAACTGCATCAGACTACCACCTGTTGGTTCATCATCGGTCCCTGGTTCTGAAGACTCTGTAACATTTACCCTGTTGCAGAGATTGATGTTGGATCATCCTTGGGAACTACCGGTTTCGGAGGATCTGTTGTTCCAGGGTCCTCTTCGACATTTGGAACCACACAAACTCAGGCTACGGGTCTTGCTCCTGAGAGGCAATCCCTAATCTCTAAAGATATTCCAGAACAGGTTGTATCTACTCTGTTATGTTCTAAGAAAGTTTCTACTTCTCACACTTATCACAAGATATGGCAAAAATTTGCGGACTCAGAATTTTTGCAATCCAGGCTGGGCAAAGGCCTCAGCCTCAATACTCTTAAGGTGCATTGTTCAGCATTATCAGCCATATCAGGAATTAGATGGGCTGAAAATCCGATGGTGGTTTTGTTTTTTAAGGCAGTAATCAGACTCAGGCTCCTTGGGATCTTCCTTTGGTTTTGCATGCTCTTACTGGCTCCTCTTTTGAACCAATAGAAGAAGTTTCTATCACCATGCTTTTTCAAAAGATGTTGCTTCTGCTTGCTTTAGTTTCAGCCAGGATTTTGCCTCTGTGGCTGATTCTCAATTTGGTCTCTCCGTTTTGAATTCAGCACATGTTTAATAAATATTTGGCATGATAACCCTCCCTGTAGTTTTTACTGCTTGGGTATTCCCATTAGTTAAATGCTGCCATGATTAGCCAGGAATAGCCAAAAGTTATCTTTACTTACCGTCATTTTCTTTTCCTGGCTATTATTCATGGTAGCATTTAATATCCCCTCCCACTTTGGGGACATGCTTGTTACTTGACTGAGGAACTGGTGCTGACTCGGATCCTTATATACCTGCCCAATCAATTGTTTAATTACGTTTTTCCTGTCCTATTGGCTACAGGGAGGAGCTAACCCATTAGCTAAATGCTCCCAGGAATAATAGCCAGGAAAAGAAAATTACGGTAAGTATGGATACATTTTTTCTAATTTTTAATTCGGAGTTCCATCTTTTGCAAGTTGCAACAAATAGAAAGAGCTGACTCATGGGAAAAAATGACTGTCTAGGGGACGGCCAATAAATGCTGATTTTATTCACAGGTCAAGTGAGAAACGATCAATAGAGGGGAAAAAGGAGTAGTAAATAAAGTATATATTTCTATACGTTTATATTTAACAAAAATATAATCTATAAATACGGATTTAAAAAAATGTTATCGCTCTTCCTCTTTTTCTATCTGTTGTTGACTTTTCACATAACCTGTGAATAAAATAATAAAAACAAATATGAATATATATAGCAGTTCACTAATACATTTTAATTATGAACGACTTCTTACCTGAGAAATATTTCAGAAAGCTAAAGTTGAACTCATTCCTCCCAGATTGCCAGAATTTATTTGAACTCAGTCAACTTTGTGTTAGAAAGGAAACTTGCACAGACTCTGATGCAATAGGTGAGGGAGCATCAGCTACAGTCTGTTTCAAAATCAATTTATTAAACCAGACAATTGTGAAAGTCAGCAAAAGGGACCCATTGTATCTCGATGGGTTACATTATTAGACAGAGATTGCTCCTTATTGCACACACTGCGCTGCATGTAACCCACGTGAACAAATATGGTACTGACGAAGGTCATGAAAACGATTTTAGAAAATGTAATCATGTCATCATGATCGAGATTATTAACATTTTCTTTTTTTATTAACAGAAGAACACGTATTAAGTGAAGTAAAAAAGATAAGTAATCATTTTACAAATTATTATAATTTTTTTTAATATCCTAAAATATTGTATAAGATCGATTTGGGATGCATAGCACAAGAAAAGGAAAATAGCAATCATTTTGTTAAAGGAGAGTTGTTTCAGAATATGTTAAAAATGCTATTTATTTACCTTTCCATTAATTTTAGCATTTCGTTTATTTTTATATATTCCTTATGGAACGACTGGGATGATAAAACGGAATGGAGCGCTAGTAGAATGTGAGTGTCAGGATACACTAATATGCCCAACACGCAGAACTTTAGTAAAAATAAAGAAAACCCTAAGGCGTATTACCGGGCCTTAGAATGGCCGGATTTTTTTTTTTTTTTTAATTCTTTATTTTTATTGTGCAGAGATTGACAAACAGATTTGAAGTGCCATGACGGCAGCAATAACATACATCAGAAAGTTGTATCATAGCATTGGAAGATTGTGCACATTTTTATAGTTTTACATAACAAGCTGAGCTATCATTTTAAACAGAAGATCTGATTGAGATTCGAGTTTGATCATGTTGGAGTTACACACCAGAAATATTATGCCACTGGTCCCTGACAACCAGTGTACAGCTTTAACTATCTGTGATAAGAGAAGAAGCATAGAAAGCAATATAAAAACAACGGAGCGTATTAACAGGAGTGTTAAGCCACTAGCAATGAGAGAAGCAAGTTAAACTAGCTTGGGTGAGTACTGCTGTGTGGCCTAGCATGGTGGAAGGCCTGTGGCAGGGTATGGTCCTGTGTTTGCAGCTGTAGGACTGGGTATCTACAGTCCCGGCCAGTGGGGTGTTCAGTCAGGCAAGGGAAGTGCACAGCTAATGTGGTGGAATCTCAGTAAAAATAAATTTACTAGGACAAGATTGCCACATGGTATGTGCACTTGCATATGTAGATGTACCAGTTAAGTCAGTTACACGTAGCTAAGATACAATCAGTAGTGTAAGGAGCATAAGTAGGAATACAGGATATACAAGTATTTCCCCTCCTCCAATGTGCTGGGCAAGCCATGTGGTCAAACAGGATTTTAGTCTTTATTCGGTTGATTAGATAAGAGTATGTGTAGGTTGAACTGATTATGGGAGAAGCTACATGCCTATATAAGGGACCTACACTGTATGATCAGGACTCAGACTTTGCTGTTTTTGGTGACATTAGTCCCTCTGAGTCCCGATCGGTGAACCGAATAAAGAATCTCTTCCTTCCTGAAGAAACCTGTGTCCATCTCTCTGTGCTTGGCTTC
The DNA here is from genome assembly GCF_036172605.1 of Pelobates fuscus. NCBI lineage: Eukaryota > Metazoa > Chordata > Amphibia > Anura > Pelobatidae > Pelobates > Pelobates fuscus. The sequence goes on from NC_086317.1 coordinate 477,214,815, forward strand.
CGTCAGTTTCTCCGGTATCATTTGGTGCATTGGCTGGGAAGCTCATCGTTCAACGGTAGCTGAGAAGCAGAGGCGTGAGACGGTCTATCTTTGCCAACGTTCTCTACGGCTGCACCCCTGAACTTCTGCGTGGACCTCCCTTCGTCTCGGCGCCACTGGTCTGTTGTCCAGGAGATCATCGGCCTCTACGTAGTAAGTGCTGGGGTGTCCCCGTCGATGAGTGTGAACTCAGGTTCAGGAACGAGGAGGTAAGACAACCGCTGTTTTAGACGGCGGACCCACTAGGGGTATTGGATACCGATTGTGCGGTAGGCCCATAAGGGGTTATTTGGAATCTGCCCCCTCCAGTGGAGGGAAGGAGCGAAGGCGCACTGCTCAATTAAACGCCATTTAGTAAGCCGTTTAATTTTGGTTTGGAGTCAGGCGGGGTTCTGGTGTAAATAGCCCTAGCCGGACACCGGTGTCTTGTCTAGACTAGTGTTCTAGGGTGTATATTTTGTTCGCTAGGTCGGAGGGACTGGGAGACTAAGCGGCGTCTGTGTAAATTCGGTCCGCTAGATCTCAACCTATCTTGGCTAAGTGGGAAGGCGTGTAAATTTGGAACCCACTAGATTTTTGATAGAGTAAATAGACTAAATAGACTGGGTGCTGTTGTAAATTCCGCCCTCTAGTTCGCTATATGTGGTGCTTGGGCAGTGTGGCTAACCAAAACGTATGTAGATAGTTTTAGGTAGTCCATCAAGGTACTGGCCAATAGATTAGTTGGGAATTGTAAATGTGTTAAAGATTGTTGTAGTAGCGTGTATATCTTGCTAGATAGCGTGAGCTCTGCCGTCTAGCGAGAGTGTGAATAGTGTGTAACTGTATTATAGCGCACGGTACCATAACCATGTATAATTACTGATACTGTAAATAAGTACTAATAATTGTCGTCTATGTTGCATGTTTTAACACCATAACCACTACTAATTGTACTGTGACTTTAAATTGTACTTTAACCTATGCTAACCGTACTGTAACTACTGTTTGTAAAGACGATGTTACTGGGGTATGTTATAGACGGGTAATTCAAATATAGGGAATTATAGCGTGGGTGACCGTATAGTTTCGCCAAAGGGCACAGTATTAGTTACTTAGTGACTGGTGTAACAGCTGTGTGTGTACGGGAATTCCCTGAGTGTTTTGTTGTGTGCGTTTCACTTAGTAACTGTACCACGTGGTGCTGTTGCCGAGGGAACGGGTGTGACCGTTGGTAGAGTGTTTGTATAGTTTCTGTTGGAAACGACGCTCCATTGTTAAGTATGGGCGCGTCAGATTCGACGATTTTGGATCCCTTAGGATGTATGATAAAGAATTTTAAAAAGGGATATACAGTATGTGATTTTGGGGTAAAGATGTCTCCAGCACGTTTGATTACATTGTGTAGTAGGGAATGGCCTACTTTGGTTGCCGCATGGCCGCCACGTGGCAGTTTGGATCCTAATCTGGTACAGCGTGTACACGTGGCTGTATCAGGTAGGCCTGAGCTTTACGGCCAGTTTCCATATATTGATTGTTGGAGGCAGGCCGTAAAAGACTCGCCAAAATGGATCCGAGTATGCCACGAGGAACAATGTCGCCTCATGGTGGCCAGGACTCGCTTGTCCACTAAGGCCGTAATTACGCCCATTTTGGACACGCCTCCGGAGTCTGAGATCCCTATTCCGCCCCCTTACTCCTCCTCCATCGGAAGAGGAAGAGGAGGTGCTGCTGGAAACGCTCCTCCCCTTGCCCCGTTGTCCCCACCTACTTCCTCCTCTAGCTCAGAGCCCAGCCCTCTTGTTTTAAACCCTCCCCTCTCAGTACCTACCTCTGTCAACTCCACCTACCCAGATTTGGCGCCATTTCTAGTTCCTGGTCAGGCTCCTCCTAGCCCGGCCCGGAATATTTTACTCACCGACCTCCCCCTCAGTAAAGCGTCCCCATCCCCTTGTCTTACTACCCCTCGACCGGAACCCCTAACTGACGTTCCTAAACGAAGCCCCATACTAACCCGACAATTGACCGGTACCCTACAACCCCAACATTATCAAATGCCACTTCGACTGACACCTGGCCCGACAAACATTAACGGTGACGGCCAGATACAATATGCTGATCCAGTATTCGTTTATGTTCCCTTCACAACTACTGATCTATTTAATTGGAAGACCCATAACTCCTCATACACCGAAAAGCCTGAAGCCATGACGGATTTGTTTACCTCCATAGTCCAGACACATAATCCCACTTGGGCTGATTGCCAGCAACTGCTTATGACATTGTTTAATAACGAGGAAAGGACAAGGATAAACCAAGCGGCAATTAAAGCGCTTGAAGAAGTGGCCCGTACACAAAATCAGGCCAATCCGGCAGCATGGGCCGCAGCACATTATCCAAACACTGATCCGGAATGGAATATCAATGGCCCAGATATGGCCCATTTAAAAGCATACAGGGACACTATTATTGCTGGCATGAAAGCTGGAGGAAAGAAGGCGATTAACATGTCTAAGACGGCTGAGGTATTGCAGAAATGTGATGAATCGCCCAGTGTCTTTTATGACCGATTATTGGAGGCATACCGCTTGTATACCCCCTTTAATCCGGAGGCCCCTGAGAATTCACGGATGGTTAACTCTGCCTTTGTCAGCCAAGCCTACGGAGATATAAAGCGCAAGCTACAAAAGTTAGAAGGGTTTGTAGGGATGTCCATAACCCAACTAATGGAGGTAGCGAATAAAGTGTACATGAACAGGGAAACAGAGACAAAGAAAGAGGAAGAGCGCAAGATGCGTAGAAAGGCAGATATGCTAGCGGTAGCAATCGCAGGCGTAGATAGAAGGGAAAAGGAAGTATATAGGGGAACAGATAGAGGCGATAGTCAGTGGAATGGGGAACCCCTGAGTAGAAATCAGTGCGCATACTGTAGGGAAGAAGGGCATTGGAGAAGTGAGTGTCCGCGAAGGGAACAGTATGAGAGAGACAGACCTAGGGCAGGATATGGTAATTATAGAGGCAGAGCGAGAGGTAGAGGAGGTCCTGGAGGGAATAATGGTAGCAATAGAGGAAGTGTTAGAGAAGACAGGTATTATCCAGCAGCGCAGAGATCCCGCGAAAGAGAAGATAGGGACTTTGTAGGATTGGCTGACACGGTCATGGAGGACTATTGATACCGACCGGGCTCTATCCCCCTTGGCCGAGCGGAGCCTATGGTCGATGTATCAATAGGGGGAAAAAGGAGTGCGTTCATGATCGATACTGGTGCTGAACATTCGGTGGTGACTGACCTAGTTGCTCCTCCATCCAGAAGAACTATCACCGTAATAGGAGCAACTGGAAGGAGTGCTGCTAAACCGGTTCTTAAAAGTCGACTCTGTACATTGGGAGGCCACGTAGTAAAAAATCAATTCCTTTATATGCCTGAATGTCCAGTCCAACTGTTAGGACGTGATTTGTTGTCAAAACTACAAGCGCAGATAACGTTTCTACCAAATGGAACAACATCTTTAAAGTTCAATGGACCTTCAGTTATAATGACAATACCTGTACCAAAGGAAGAAGAGTGGCGACTTTATACAGCGTTGACTAGCCAAAACCCTAAGAGTGATGAATCCTTGCTTAATATACCAGGAGTGTGGGCAGAGAACAACCCACCAGGACTTGCTCGCAATATCCCACCAATTCGAATCGAACTGAAACTTGGGGTCTATCCAGTGAGCTTAAGGCAATATCATATCCCACAAAAGGCCAAGAAGAATATACAATCGTATTTGGATAAGTTCATACGGTATGGTATCCTAAAATTCTGTACTTCCCCCTGGAACACCCCATTGTTGCCTGTTCTAAAGCCCGGTACAGATGAGTATCGCCCTGTGCAGGACTTGAGAGCAGTCAATGATGCGGTCGTAAGTATACACCCAGTTGTGCCCAATCCATATAACCTGCTTGCTTTAATTCCGGGCGGGGCTACCTATTTCACTGTCTTAGATCTCAAAGATGCCTTCTTTTGCCTTCGAATTGCTGCGAAAAGCCAGTGCATCTTCGCATTCCAATGGGAAAATGCTGTAACGGGCTCGAAACGCCAGATGACTTGGACAAGACTGCCCCAAGGGTTTAAAAATTCACTTACCCTATTTGGATCAGTTTTAAGTCAAGACTTACTGGATTTCAAGTCCATCCCAGGAGAGTGTGTACTATTGCAATATGTAGATGATTTGTTGATAGCGGCAGTTACAAGAGAAATATGTCAGCAAGCAACACATGATCTACTACACATTCTCTGGAAGACAGGATACAAGGTGTCCAGGAAGAAAGCTCAGTTGTGTCAGCCAACTGTCAAGTATCTGGGATTCCATATCTCTGAAGGTCAAAGGATAATGGGGCCAGAGAGAAAAGAAGCTGTATGCCAAATACCAATACCCAAGAATAGAAGACAAGTGCGGGAATTCTTGGGGGCAGCAGGCTTCTGTAGGATATGGATTCCCAGTTATGCGATATTGGCGAAACCTCTTTATGCAGCTATAAAAGGTACAGAACACGATCCCTTCCTGTGGACCCCTGAACAGCAAAAGGCATTTGAAGATGTGAAGAAGGCTTTGATGAGTGCCCCAGCATTAGGTCTACCTGATCATACACGTCCATTCTACTTATATGTACACGAGCAAAGAAGAATGGCTGTGGGAGTATTGACACAGTACTTGGGATCATGGCAAAGACCTGTTGCATATATGTCCAAACAACTGGATGCAGTGGCCAGTGGTCTTCCACCTTGTCTAAGAGCTGTAGCTGCCGCCGCCCTGCTGGTAGCCGAAGCTGATAAGCTCACTCTGGGTCAGGAACTCTACGTGCGAGTCCCGCACGCAGTACAAACGTTGCTAGACTATAAAGGCAATCATTGGTTTAGTAATAGCCGCATGACTAAGTATCAAGCTATGTTGTGTGAAAACCCAAGAGTGCATTTAGAGACTGTTAAAACCTTGAATCCAGCTACCCTTTTGCCACAACCTACTGAGAGTCAACATGATTGCCTGGAGGTGATGGATGAAGTGTTCTCAAGTAGACCGGACCTTCGTGATTTTCCTATCCAGAACCCTGATGTCCACTATTATACGTACGGCAGTAGTTATGTGAAAGAAGGGATTCGCTATGCAGGATATGCAGTGACTACCATAGACAAGGTGATAGAAGCTCGGCCATTGTCAAAAGGAACATCGGCACAGAAGGCAGAATTAATTGCACTAACACGAGCGTTACAATTGGCAGAAGGTTTAAGAGTGAACATCTACACGGACTCCAAGTATGCTTTTTTAACCACTCATGCCCATGGAGCTTTGTATAAAGAAAGAGGACTATTGAATTCAGAGGGTAAAGAAATTAAGTATGCAGCTGAAATATTGCAACTACTGGAAGCCGTGTGGGAACCGAAAGAAGTTGGTATTATACATTGTCGGGCGCATCTGAAAGGAGATGGTGACGTAACCAAAGGAAATCGGATGGCAGATAATGCAGCTAAGCGTGCCGCGGAATCAGGAAGACAGGAATATGAGGAACATATAGCTGCACTTATACCAACTCCACTGTCTCAATGGACTCCAGTTTATACAGCTCAAGAAGAAGAGTGGTTAAAGACTGAAGCTGGGAAGTACCTGGAGAACAAATGGTATCAGTTAGAAGATGGAAGAATAGTCATTCCAGCATCACTAGCTGTAGAAATTGTCCAGAACTATCACAACGGGACACATTCTGGAAGAGATAGTATGGAAGAATCTCTCAGAAAACATTTCTACATACCAAGATTGTTCAACTTGACTCAAGCCATTGTACGAAGATGTGTAATATGTGCTAAGAATAACGCAAAGCAAGGACCAGTGAAACCACCGGGAGTCCAGTATATGGGGGGACTCCCTATGTCCGATCTTCAAATAGACTATACAGTAATGCCTAAATCCGGTGGACATCGCTACCTACTAGTAGTTGTGTGTACCTATTCAGGCTGGGTAGAAGCATGTCCTACTCGTACAGAGAAAGCAGGAGAAGTTGTACGATTCCTGTTGCGAGAAATAATACCCCGATATGGACTACCATGTTCTATAGGATCGGATAATGGTCCAGCCTTTGTTCACCAGTGCCTACAACAACTGACTCATATGCTTGGTATTAAGTGGAAGCTTCATACGGCATATAGACCTCAGAGTTCTGGGAAAGTGGAAAGGATGAACAGAACTATTAAGAACCAATTGGCAAAGATGTGTCAAGAAACTCAACTTAAGTGGAATGTTCTTTTGCCTATAGCTCTGTTACGTATTTGTAGTACACCTACCAGAAGGATGGGTCTCTCACCTTTTGAAATCATGTATGGGCGTCCACCTCCCGTACTTGGTAACTTAAGGGGGGATTTGAGTCAGTTGGGAGAAGGAATTACCCGGCAGCAGGTTGTAGAGTTGGGTAAAACTATGGAGGAGGTACAGAAATGGGTACAAGATAGATTACCTGTGAATATTTATCCCCCTGTTCATAGCTATCATCCAGGAGATCAAGTGTGGATTAAAGAGTGGAACAGTATACCGTTAGGGCCTAAGTGGAGGGGTCCTTATGTTGTTCTTTTGTCTACCCCTACAGCAATAAAGGTGGCTGAAGTGACTCCGTGGATTCATCACTCCAGGGTTAAACCAGCAGCAGTAGATTCTTGGCAAGCTACACAAGATCCAGAGAATCCCTGCAAGATCCGGTTAAAGCGCATGACTCAGTCGGAGTAACAAGGAGATATTGGGATTACAAGTGTGTTTAAAGAGATCAGTAAGTGAGTGTTTTGTCGGCCATAATAAGGCCAGACCACTCACCCACGTGACATAGCCAGGGTGTCTCGAACGGACCTCTGTGAAGGGAAGAGAGGACCTGCAGAACTCCATTCCTTGCAGCCCTTACATCCTGGAAGCTGAGGTGCCATCGCACGGACGAAGACTGAGGATGAAGACGTACAGAAATGGAGGAGGTACAGAAATGGGTACAAGATAGATTACCTGTGAATATTTATCCCCCTGTTCATAGCTATCATCCAGGAGATCAAGTGTGGATTAAAGAGTGGAACAGTATACCGTTAGGGCCTAAGTGGAGGGGTCCTTATGTTGTTCTTTTGTCTACCCCTACAGCAATAAAGGTGGCTGAAGTGACTCCGTGGATTCATCACTCCAGGGTTAAACCAGCAGCAGTAGATTCTTGGCAAGCTACACCAGATCCAGAGAATCCCTGCAAGATCCGGTTAAAGCGCATGACTCAGTCGGAGTAACGAGGAGATATTGGGATTACAAGTGTGTTTAAAGAGATCAGTAAGTGAGTGTTTTGTCGGCCATAATAAAGCCAGACCACTCACCCACGTGACATAGCCAGGGTGTCTCGAAGGGACCTCTGTGAAGGGAAGAGAGGACCTGCAGAACGCCATTCCTTGCAGCCCTTACATCCTGGAAGCTGAGGTGCCATCGCACGGACGAAGACTGAGGATGAAGACGTCGAAAGAAGTGCTCTTGATAATGTGTAGTTTTATGTTTTTTATTATTCAGGAAGGTAGAGGTACCGACACACCTAGCTGTGAGGTTTGCATTAAGACTACTATAACAGGTAATCATATTTCCCAGACCCTAATTTGGCATTCACAATATGAATGTAAAGGATATGTATCAAGGTGTAGATACTTAGGTATAGAGTATAGTGTATGCCATTTAGGAGTAGGCGAACCTAAGTGCTTCAATCCAGAGTATCAACCCCGTACAATTTGGTTGACCCTCCGGAATGGAGACTCACAGGGGACCCTAATAAATAAAACAGTATTAGTATTAGTATACTTATTAATAATCCTGAACAATTTTTAGATAGGTTTGGTAACTTATTTGGGTTCCAGATATATGGGACGGGTTTGGATCCTGGGACAATATTATTTATAGGGATAGAGACCGATACCGTAGCATCCCAAACTCATCAGGTTTTCCATTCTTTTTATGAAGAGATGAGTGTAGAAAATAAGATTCCCCATAATGCTAAGAACCTGTTTATTGATCTAGCCGAGAGTATTGCTGGTAGTCTTAATGTGACCAACTGCTATGTGTGTGGAGGTACTAATATGGGAGACCAATGGCCCTGGGAAGCAAAGGAGGTAATGTCCGGTTCTTAGACAATTGAACAAATAATATCTTCTCAAGCCGATTATCAAATGAGAGGTAAATGAGAGGTAAATCTGAGTGGCGATTAAATACCTCCATCATAGGTTATGTTTGCATAGCAAGAAAAGGAATAATGTTTAACACATCTGTAGGAGAACTAACTTGTCTAGGGCAAAAAGCTTATGATGATACTACAAAGAATATAACCTGGTGGTCGGCTTCAAATGTCTCAGAACCACCTAACCCGTTTGCAAGTTATGACAATTTAAAGGACGTGTGGTTTGATCTATCTATCACATCTAGTTGGAAAGCCCCAGCAAATTTGTACTGGATCTGTGGTAAGAAGGCCTATTCGGAGTTACCACAGGACTGGGAAGGGGCATGTGTGTTAGGTATGCTCAAATCATCCTTCTTCTTGTTGCCTATTGAAACAGGAGAGACTTTGGTTAAAGTATATGATGTGAATCATAGGAAGAAAAGGGGACCCCTAGAGATAGGTACCTGGGAAGATAATGAATGGCCTCCCCAGCGTATCATAGATTATTATGGGCCAGCCACTTGGGCAGAAGATGGTACTTTCGGATATAGAACCCCAATATATATGCTCAACCGCATTATAAGGTTACAGGCAGTGGTTGAGATAATTACCAATGAGACATCACAAGCGCTCAATCTCCTAGCGAAACATAATACTAGGATGAGGACAGCCATTTACCAAAATAGATTAGCCTTGGATTACCTATTGGCAGTAGAGGGAGGTGTATGTGGGAAGTTTAACCTAAGCAATTGTTGTCTTCAAATAGATGATGAAGGGCAAGCAATAGCTGAGCTTACTAGCCATATGGTTAAACTAGCGCATGTGCCTACCCAGGTATGGAAAGGGTATAATCCAAGTAGTTGGTTTGGTAATTGGTATGAGCAGTTTGGAGGACTTAAGGCATTGGTAGGTGGAGTCATGCTAATTTTGATGCTGTGCCTTCTCCTACCATGTCTTGTTCCTTTGGTAGTTAGGTCTGTGCAGGGCATTATAGAAAATATAGCAGAAAGAAAGGCTGCTGCACAGATAATGGCCATATATAGATATGAGGCTCTAAATCAGGGTGAACTAGTGCTGGAAGAGGAATGTTGAGGGATTCATGTCATTAGTCGCAAAGTCTGGTCTGGTTCATAGCAACCTGAGGTGTAAGCAAACTATGGTTAAGTGATGCATCTGGAATTGTGAAATATCAGAAGCATCAAAGGGGGGAATGTGGTGGAATCTCAGTAAAAATAAATTTACTAGGACAAGATTGCCACATGGTATGTGCACTTGCATATGTAGATGTACCAGTTAAGTCAGTTACACGTAGCTAAGATACAATCAGTAGTGTAAGGAGCATAAGTAGGAATACAGGATATACAAGTATTTCCCCTCCTCCATTGTGCTGGGCAAGCCATGTGGTCAAACAGGATTTTAGTCTTTATTTGGTTGATTAGATAAGAGTATGTGTAGGTTGAACTGATTATGGGTGGAGCTACATGCCTATATAAGGGACCTACACTGTATGATCAGGACTCAGACTTTGCTGTTTTTTGGTGACATTAGTCCCTCTGAGTCCCGATCGGTGAACCGAATAAAGGATCTCTTCCTTCCTGAAGAAACCTGTGTCCATCTCTCTGTGCTTGGCTTCCGTCAGTTTCTCCGGTATCACTTTGTCTTGAAAGATTGAATGAGATAAAGCAGGAAGAAGGAAACCTTAAATACTTTGAGTCCCATGTAGTTATCGGAAGGAGGGTGGCATGGTCATAGAGTCCAGTATCAGCCTGTGTACTAGCTTGGGTGGGAATAGTGGCTGTCCGTGTGGTGTTCCATGCTGGAGCTGCGTGTGGCTGCCTGCAGGAGCAGTGGGTCGATCTCGGAGGCACTGCGATCCGGATTCAGGGTAGGGAGCGGTGTCTTGTGCTGTGAGCCAGGCGCTTTGGTAAGCCTGTGTATAAGTGGCTCGCTTGTGTTCAGGGTGGGCTGGATACATGCTGTCCCTGTCGATCTGCTGTCCCTCTGCATACCCATCCTCATGTGAGCGCGGGTCTCGCAGCCGCTTTGATCCGGCAAGCGCTGTAGCAGTATGTCGTAGGATTCCCATCCTTCAGGCTGCTTCATGCAGGCATGTCGCCTCCGCCTTGCGTGTGTAAGGGTCTTAGCCAGCGAGGGAGAGAAGAGCATTGCTCCCCTCACGCACTAGTGGGTTCGCATTTGCCGCCATTTTAGTTGGGCCCTGTGGTTTGGGTAGCGAGGTCTTTGGTGCAGCACGGGTTGCAGGGTGTGGACCGGGATCACCCCCACCGGCCCAGAGGGGGGGGGGGGGGCCTGGTTGCACGTCTATGGGAGTCCAGCACGATACTGTCGGGCAGGATAGGCCTCATCCTGTAGGGACGACTGTTATCGTCTCGAGGGACTAAAACAAAGGGTTTGCAAGCCTCTCCTCTGAGTCAGTGCTCCCTTGTGCTTCGGACCACGGTTGCAGGTCGTTATTCAGGCATAAAAACAGCTTTTGTAAGCTTGAAGTTTGTATATTTGCAGGAGCTGTTGATATATGCGACCGCTCAGTTTGGCGGTCAGGCCCCGCCCCCCAGAATGGCCGGATTTAATGTATAAAAAGAAAAGTACAAGACAGGCTGAGGTCAGGAATACAGAGTATACGTAATCGTATGTAAGCCAACGGTCAAGGGATACAGTGATCAGAAAAGTTAGTAAGAATGCCAAGGTCAAAATACACAAGAAATAATACCAGAAACACGCTCTCGGATAACCAGAATGGAAACCATGACAGGGCACAGAGAGAAGAAGGAAAAAGGATATAAATAGCCTAAGGTGCTCCTTGATTGGCTGCAGGGGAACATGTGACAGTGAATGTGTGTGTGTGACATCATACACACGTTCCCAGTAGTTAGGCACTGAAAGGGTTAATTAAAAACCTTAAAAGGTTAACTGAATTTGTGTGCGATGCTGTGGTTCAGCCAATAGGACTTAAAATAAATATACATTTAACATTTACAAAGAATGCATGTAATATATAGCAAAACCCATCTATATCATTATATCTGTTATTTACACTAAAGTGAGAATTCAAACTGAATTCCAAATTTGAGGCCAAAGAAGCAAAAATGTAACATTTAGCTAACAAGTTAGCTATGCCTTCAGGCCAGTTGTTTTGGTATCAAAAAGACACGATAGACACCCAGACCACTTCAGCTCATTGAAATAGTCTGTGTGCGGTGCCCCTGTCACCTTAACCCTGCAATTGTTATTATAATAAACTGCAATAATTACCTTGCAGGGCTAACCATCAATTCATTGCCGCACAAGTGCAGTAGGTCCTCCCCACAGACTCGCATCGGCGGAGGAGAGGCAGAAGTTGACCAAGATCCGAGGGACATCAGATAAGTGACAAAATGGTTTCGAAAGCTTTCAGTGCCATGGAGGGGGAGGACGGGGCGTGAGGGAGGGGGACACCATAAGGTACTATACTGCTAGCAATAAAAACGTTGTATTCCTAACACTATAGTTTCTCTTAAATTCTAAATTCACAATAAATTCACTTTTAATTCCCCATGTTAGTGAATAACCCTATAAGACTTCCTGTTGATAAAAAAATTTTTTTTAAAAAAAAATTAAAATATGGCAGACACAGGAGGTTACACTCACAGACTCATAGGTACGCAGGTCACAGTGGGATGTCATGCACGTCTTTCACTAGCACATGACATGTTCACCATAGATGGACAAGGCAACACCACAGTGACACACTTGATGGACAAGGCGACAGTGATAAGTGAGTATATCTTTTAATCTATGATTCACTGTGGACTCACAGGGTTTAAGTGAAATGGCAGGACACAGAAACAGTACGAGCAGCGTATATATTTGTGTTTGTTATGGGACATACAGGGTTAATAGGGCTGTTACGGTGATCAGCATGTAACGGTGCCCTAGTTTCAAAACACCCCGTGCTTTATATTACATAACACTACACTCATTTCTTCCATTGTCGAGGATATCGCCTTTCTTTCCAGCTGATGAAATGAAGACAGTCATGCCAGCATCTGTGCCCGCCAAAAATCCCTTCCAAGACTGAGTACTGTGCCAGTTTAAGTTCATATAGTGACAGACAGTGGTGAGAGTGCAATGTCCTCTGGCCAAGGGCAAATCAACATACTGTGTGTTATATCCCCCTTACAAATGCCCAGCATGGCTTTCTATATACTCAATAAAAAAAACTGCGACTTACAAAGTTTTATCTGATACAAAAAGACACGCGGTGCTCATATAACGGCTGTCGAGGAATAAACTAGAGCCACATTCTAACGTAACTTATCAGAACGTTACACCATTGAAAAGTTCCCCATAACTTGTGTTAGCCTTTTTGTCATGTGACGCTCTGTTTTCTTTCAGTTACCTCCTAGATAGAAAATGGTTTGTGCGTGATATGGGAAAGCTCGCAGCATAGATACATGATGCTGGAGACTCATACAGGAAGATTTAGAAGCTATGGACATGGATTCTATTCATTATCACATCGTTTTCTGTTAGTTTTTCTCATAGTCTCTCCCCCCTTTCCATGTCTGCCTCTTGTCCTTTAATTGGAGACGTAAAGAGTACTATGCAATTCAAACTTATTCCTAAAGTAAGGTCCGTCCTTTATTTTAACTCTGTTACTTTCTCAACAGCCTGCTAGTTTATTTTAATTCTTGCTTTTTGCAAAGTTTGTTATTTGCTATTGTATTTTTTTTCTTTAATTGTTTCCTGTTTAAAGGACCACTCTAGGCACCCAGATCACTTCAGCTTAATGAAGTGGTTTGGGTGCCAGGTCCATCTAGGATTACCCTTTTTATTATAAATGGGTTAATCCAGCCTCCAAATCCTCTAGTGGTTGTCTCACTGACAGCCGCTAGAGGCGCTTGCGTGATTCTCATTGTGAAAATCACAGTGAGAGCACGCAAGCACGCAATGCTTTCCTATGAGACCGGCTGAATGTGCGCGCAGCTCTTGCCGCGCATGCGCATTCAGCCGAAAGGGAGGATCGGAGGCGGAGAGGAGGAGGAGAACGCGCTGGAATAAAGGTAAGTTTTAACCCTTTACTCTGCATCCAGCCCGGCGGGAGGGGGTCCCTCAGGGCACTATAGTGCCAGGAAAACGAATATGTTTTCCTGGCACTATAGTGGTCCTTTAACTCAACCATGGGGGAAAGCTAGGAGGTGACATCCAATAATTAATTATCATATTGCTCCCTGTTTCCTGTACCGATATATTTAAAAAAATTCAATAAACTACAAATATAAAATGTATTTTTAAGAGTTTGAGATTGTCATCACAATCCAGTTGAGTCCCGGCACAAACAGGGCATAAGAAGACAAGCAGAAACATTGTATCTATATCTCTTCATAGTCCATGCTTTGGTTTATTAAAAAAGCTTTGTTTAAAACAGTGTCCATTGTTAAGAGTTCCTGCTGAAATGCAGTATGAAGTCTGACACACGAATCCTGTCTGTGCTCATTTGCATGTCAAGCTGGGAATTCTGGGATAGTTGTGGAAACATGACTTCTCAAGTTTCTGTGCCCAATGAGGACTTCTCAAAACCTAGCATTAGATATGTAGGTGATGAATAACAGTCATTTTTCTATTTTCACTATGGGGAGTTTTATTGTGTTTTTCACTTACCATAATCTGTTTAGCACCTAGTTATTTTTATAGTGAAGATTAAACGTGTTCAAAGTATTGCATGCTGAATAACAGTCCAAAGTACAAACAGTAGAACAATTACTGCCTTTAAAATCTTTCTACCACTTTTCAGAACATGACACTTCGCTAAATTTCCCTCAGGGTTTCCTTTTGATATTTGTGCTGGTATGATGTTTTGAACCTCATAGTTCTCAGTTATTAAGTGTATTAGAATTATTTGATTGTCTCCAACACTTTTATTCAGCCAGTGTAAAGATTATCTCAGTTTAAGTCCACTTTAGATTAACTGCAGACTCTATGATAGTGAAGCAAAGAAGGGAATGGACTACAATAGAGCCAGGTCCCATGCCAACTAGATCTCCGTTCCATGCGAGCTTCTCTATCAGTCTGATATGGCAGCAGACAGTCAGACAGTGTTACAAGTGCATTGTCCTCAGACCAAGGCCACTCCATCACTGACCATAACACGTAATTTATATTATGTTCCCTCAAATCATGGATTGGGATCTCCTGATAATATTGTGAAGCAGAGGCAGTGTGTAAGGATAATACTTGTCAATTCCAGTCTATATAGAAATAAAATGCCACACAATATATATCATTACCATCTTGTAATATATTGCTGTTTTGGAATTTTAAATAGGAGCACGTTTTAGGTACTTTTTAATGATTATTAGGAATTCATTCTGCTTTTCTCATGGAAAGGATCCCAGATTACTTACAGTATCCCCTCGTGATGTTGGTGTGTGCAGAGGACAGAATGATCATATTCTGTCAAGGAAGCAGATTCCAGGTGCTGGTCATGTAAAATATTCTCTGTTCCTGGAGATGTACCTCCACTTCGGGCAGCATCACTGGGTGTCCTCAGCCAGCCCAGAACACAAGCTTCAGGCTTATCTAAAGTCAATTCTGTGCAACTTTCATTGCCAAAACTTCATTCAATGGCTGAGAGCGGTCAGCTGATGCTCTCAGCCAGTTAATTCCTGACGGGATCAGCATCTGGCTCCGAAAGCTCTGCAGAAGCCGTATGTTGTAAATATTGCGTCAGAGCAGACCGGGAGAATGGCAAGACCCAGGTAACAGGACAAACTGTGACTAAGTGGTTTGCCCCATTACCAGTGCATGGGGCCAGTGTAGTCTTGGCATCACAACCACTAAAGTGGCCTTTGTGGTTAGGATGCTTGGAGAAACCATTTAAAGCACCATCCAGATCACTGTATGGCCTTTATCTGAATTAGAAGTGTCATATGAATGCAAAGCAAATTAAAAGTGAATTAAATTTTTTTTCAAAATTCTCTTTGCATTCTCACTTTAGTAACCAACACTGTTAGAATCCATTTTAAGCAAAGGAAGAGGAACATTTGAGAATCTAACATCATTACCTGATAATGGGTACAATGAAAATCTCTGCTCTGCAATATGTTTTACGTGTAAGATCTTTAAACATCTGAATCACATGAAAAGTTCTTCCGGGTCGATTTTTTTTCGAGAAAAATAGTTTTGGCTGATTCTGGTTTCGTCCACGTAGTGTTTTGGTTCAGATGAATTTTGTTCATGAATTGTTTCGCAAAGTTTTTTTCGGACAAAACAGAATAGTGTGAAAATTGGTAAATCGGGATAAGGCAAATTATACGAAGGCGCATTTCCCACAATTTGGTTCACAGATCAAGTGAAAACAAAGAACCAATAGTGGGGGGAAAAATGAGGAGCAGACAAATCTATATTTACATATAAATATATTATTTATTAAATATACAATATGTGAATATATATTTACTTACTGCTCCTCTTTTATTCTCTCTATTGGCTATTTGTTTAGAAAAAAAATAAATAAATCAACATTTAGTAGATGTCCCCTAACCATTCATCTTTTTTTATCCCCATCAATTATCATTTTTTGGGGTGGCGCAATGGATCGAACTCCGAATCATGAAACAAATCGGTTCGTCCATTGTCTGTTTTGCTTGTTTCATGATTTGTCCATGTAATGTTTGGGAGTTTAGGATTTTGGACAAATCGCCAACGGCCCAAGAATCTGGATGTATCGCAAGTCTAGTATTTAGTGTCCTCACAATCATGGTTTTGAATTTATTAATGAAACCTCCTTCTATGATGTCGCACTAAGTATATGTATTAAACATGACTCCATTTTGTTTTTTGCTTTTAAATATGAAGCCATTTGCTTTGTAAATTCACATTTAACAGGACAGTAAAGCGCAGGTAAAATAATTCTTTGTAGCGGTGGCAGTCAGGTAGAAAAATTAACAGCAGGATGGCCTTGCAATGGCCTGATGGGGCAAAAAGGGGAAAACTTTATTAAAAAAAAGTATGGATAGATCGGGGAGAGTGAGTGGAGGGAGGTAAAAGAAACATAAGGGGTTCATCACAAAAGTCTAAATTTAACCTGAATGTGGAAAATACTGCCGCCAGATATGCAATTCAAAAGGTTACTAATAGTAAATCTGTTTTGTTTGGTTTTTTACATTGAGTGGGCTCATTCTGTAAAATAAAGCACCTGGCTTAAAATCAGCAATTTGCATATGCAAAACCCATACTAAAGATTCGCATCTTAAACACAAAATGTCACATTTTTTACAATGAACACAGTGACGCGCAGCCACCATAACACCCATCCTCTTGTCTAAGGGATTGGGGTTCGGAATTAAAATATATATGAGCTTATGAAAGCCGATGGACAATTGAGTCCATTCATGTACATTGAACCAGTTTCCGTGCAAAACCTGGATATTGATAAATATTGTGAACAGTCTTCACATTTTTGCTTCTTAGTGGTGCAGGATGGTCCGAGATTACTTCATTTATACATAAAGGGGTGTTACGTGGTCGACAACAATCTCTAGGTAGGTGGTACGTGTCCAAGTAAGATCCATATGAATGCCAAGACCCAAGGTTTTGCAGCAGAACATTCCCTGGAGCATAGTACTACCTGCCATCTCTTCCCCAGGTAAACAACTCACACGCACCCGGCCATCCGCCTGATCTAAAAGAAAACGTGATTCATCAGACCAGGCAACCTTCCATTGCTGCATAGTCTTGTCCTGATGCTCACGTCCCCATTGAAGTCACTTTAGGTGGAGGACCCTGGTGAGCTGGTAGCTCACTGGAGTTGGAGGATAGCAAAGGGGGCCCAGAAGTCTAATCTACCCCTCCTTTGATCCGTGAGAGCTTGGCTGTGGGTTGCCATGGCAATGCTCCGGAACAGCATTGCCATGATAATCCATGACAACGCTCTCGCAGCTCACAAGAGGAGAGGACAATTCCTGCTGTTGCTAGTGGAAAAGCCTGCCCGTGCCCGGAATCGCATATATCTATAGAGATAAAAAAATGCCATCCCTGTCAAAGTGCCCCCTGGAGCCACGACCCCACCGGGACGAACGGTTGGGCTAAAACTGACCATGAAACTGACGGCCGTTCACCGGTTGTCCTTACTTGCACCACTTTTGATAGGTACTAACCACTGCATACCGGGAACACCCCACAAGACTTACTGTTTTGGAGATACTCTGACCCAGTCCATTAGCCATCAATATTTGGCCCTTGTCAAAGTCACTCAGATCTTTTTTCTTGCACATTTTTCCTGCTTCCATTACATGAAATTCAAGAACTGACTGTTCACTTGCTGTCTAATAGATCATTGGGTATTATTTTCTGATAAATGGTTGTGAACAGGAGTTACACCTTAGGCGGTTTATCCAGCACCTACAATGGTGACAAGAAATATCAGAGAAAAAGCAGTGTTTACATTGCTGGCTAGTTACAACTCTGGAGGCAGACACTCAGACGGCCACCAGAGGTGCTTCCTGGGTCAGTGCTGCACAATATGCACCATCAGCATTGAGACACTGAACTTTTCTCGTAGAGATACATTGATTCCATGCATCTCTATGAGGAGATGCTGATTGTCCAGGGAGGAAATCTCAGCCATGGAGGCAGAGCCGGAGTGTGGCGCCGGGAAAAAAGTCGGTAAAATGACCTTTTACTTTGATGACAGGGGGGTCAGGTGGCTAAACTGTGTTTTCACAGTTTTGTATGTTTGTATTCCTGTCACTATAGTGTTCCTTTAACTGGTGTAACATTTCCATTCGACCAACAGCAGCCAGCAGGAAAATACCTAAAAATAGAAATAAAGCAATCAAATAAATAAATAAATAAATATGTAATAGCTGAGTCCCGTAGACCCCCTATTAACCATACTATAGGCGGCAGTGTGAGGGTTAATAGGAGAGTGAGTTGGCATCCAGAAAGGTG
Source organism: Pelobates fuscus (assembly GCF_036172605.1). NCBI lineage: Eukaryota > Metazoa > Chordata > Amphibia > Anura > Pelobatidae > Pelobates > Pelobates fuscus. The sequence continues at coordinate 477,232,977 of NC_086317.1, forward strand.
ACGGTATTTATTTTGGGGGTCCAGACGAGAAGCCGATGATTTTCTTTACCAGAAAGTACTGTCAGGGGGTACCACATACGAGAACTCGGAGCAGACATGATATCCGACAGGGTTATTCACTAAGGTGGGAATTGTGTAGGATGCAAAGTCTGCAAAGTAAATTTGAAGTGACATTCAAATCCAGAGCTAAAATAGCCAGGATGAAAACAGAGATTACTTTAACCAATTCAGCTATTTTTTTTACCTAAAAATGTAAATTCAATGACAATTCCATATCGATCTCTGATTAGACATGTTTCATGGTGATTGGGTAACTTAGTCCTGTCCAGATCACAGAGAACCTCAGACAATTATTATTATTTTGTTAATTCATTATTATTATTATTCATTGTGTAACGGTGGCTCTACCTAATAATTACATTGATTCATTGATTAACCCCTCCTTATTCCCCCCCCACCTCCAACACACAAAAGTATCAAACAATATTTAATGCTCCCATCACCCATCACCCAGCAGAGAGGGGTAGCAGGTAAATGCAGCAGATTTGGGTCTCAGATCCTGCCAGGGGAGCACCTGGTGCAGGCACTCTCTATAATACCCAGCCATCTGTAGTAATTAATGTCCAGACAGGTCCCTGGCAGCACATCCTGGCCATCTGCCCATGTCTGTTTGCCACCAGTACTTGCCCTGTAGTCCAGAGGCTGCCTGTCTGCTCCCTGCCCCTGCTCCCCCCCACCCCTGGGCTGGCTGTTGGTTGAGTCCTGGGCTGGGAGCTATATAAGGCAGGAGCAGAAGCTTGCTGTCAGAGCTGGTCTAGGCAGTGATTGCGAAGCAGTTCTCCCAGATAACACCATGAAGACCATCATTGCTGCCTATTCTGGAGTGCTGAGGGGTAAGTACCCACCTGTCATCACAGTAATGGGCCATACATGGATTGCTATTTTGTATCTCTTGACAGTATCCACAATTAATCAGCAGATCCTCATTTAATCATTAACCCCCTAACATTCACAGCGATGTATTCCTCTTGCACATACATTATATAATGGCTGAATAGTTCCCCCTTAGTGCTAGCTTATATAGGGTCTGCTGGTGGTTTACATAATGCCTTTTGGGTTTTAATGGGGTCGATCTCCTGTCTGGGATTGGGATTGATACAGTGTGTTTGTGACCACTTACTGTCACCGAACTAAACCCTACAAGGTCCTCTATAAACAAAATCTATTATATTGCCTATAGACTCCTTGTAGGCTATATTGTCAGGCTGGCTGTGCATTATGTGAATTGTAGTCCATGACAACTGGAGTGCCTTGTCACCTTGTAGGACTATAAGAGGGACCCCAAATGTGAAACCTTGTATGCATGATTTATATTTCCCTCCACCTCTGGTACAAAGCTCCATTTCTTGCCCACTGCTCTCCTGTAGAGCTTGCACTCTATTGCTGCTTATCCATCTGGTTGTCTGACTTAAGCCAGGTAATTATAAGGGGGTCCCTCCAAGCCTTGTGGCTGGGACACGCCTGACCTGTACAGGTAGTCAGAGCCTGGGTGACTATATTCTGAGTCCATGTCTCAGTGTGGGCAGCAAACCATGGGCCTGGCATGTGAGGGGTTAATCTCCAACTTGTTGGCTCCCAGCAGCCATTTAACAGTGTGGATTTCATAGCTGAGATTATTGTACACAGGGGAGGGCATTGTGGCACATCACCAAACATGGCACCTGACTGGTGGGTGTGCAGCTTGCCATTAACACCCACAGTGCTGGGTTATACCTTGCACCTGTCTGTCTCAGAATGTGACTTTATTACTGCAGGTGAGACATTGCCCAATCCTGGTACTGGGCACTGCAGGTGTGGGTGATATCTGGGCCTCTCACTCCCAGCTACTGTTAGGATTCATGGCTGTCAATACACAAAGGCAATACATATCGTGTTCTCTGCTTCTTCACTTGTGAAAAGTTGGGGTGTGTTTTTAGTTTTTCTTGTGATGTGTTTGTAAAGTAAAATGACTGACCTGCGTCTTACCACCTCTGCTGGCATGCTGCTCCATGCAATCTGCACATGTTTAAACCTATAAACCAAACAAACTGGTGCTAAGGTTACCTGCTCTACACCCACTGGGGAGACCCAATCAATGCTGACACTTTCTTGGTAACTTCCTGGTCAGGCAAGGTGACCAGAGCCATGATATCCAGTAGGCGACCTCTGCACTCCAGATGCTGTGGACTACATCTCCTATAATGCTGTTGCATCCAAAATGCTTGCAAAGCAACAAGGGAGATGTAGTCCAGAGCATCTGGAGTGCAGAAGGGTGCATACACCTGATCCAAGTAAGAATCCAACTCCTATCACTCTAATCTCAACTGCAAGAAAGTCGTTTGTGGTTTATTTTTTAAATCTAGTTCCGCATTGCTGACTTAAAGAAAGTCACAGCTTGGCTATTGACCTGCCCTCTGCCATTAGGATTGTGATTATCATAATCTAACTTTATTGGTGATCTAATTCTGTTTGTATCCAGCCGTGTTGAAAAAAACTGTTCCTGGCTGTATAGCGGGCCCTTTAATACCTTACAGGCTGTATTTAAATAGCTGTGTATGTGCGCACTTCATTGGAGTCCAACCTGAACCAGTCTGGCTCATTTCCTAATTCCAGTTAATGCCCCATGGTTCATTATCCAGCCAGGGAATGGGGCGTATCACATAGTATGTGCCCTTGTCATCTATCGTTAATAATGACCTGAACTATCATTTACCCAATAAATGCTAACTGACTTGTGGTATAAACAATGTGCTTCTAGGCATTTCTCAAGGTTCCTCACGCTGTATTTGTGTATTTTGGCAGGAGCACGGTCTTCCCCTTTTAGTGAGTTTATTTGCTAAATGGTGAACAGAGGCCGATCAAACCCGGAAGGCAACTATTTAATCCAAATTCCATTGATAAACCTGTCAGTTAATTCAATGACTTCTTCTCAAATCACTCTCTCTGGTGATGAAACCTTTAAAGGACACGGGACGAAAGGCTTGACTGTGGAACTGTCACAGGGTCGCTGACCTAGGGTGGTGATGGCACCGGCCATTGGCTCAGTGCAGCTAATGTAACAGAACCTACCTGGTGCTTTCTTTAGAACGTACCTCTTTCTCAAAGAAATGGGCACTTAAATAAAATGCCACTAAAATTGGATTTCATAGAAAAATGCTGCACGTGCAGACTCCAGGCACTACAACCACCTCAAATGATTGCAGTGGTTATGGTACCTGGCATAAGCATTTAATGCCACAACCTGCCACCCTAAAAGCTTGCTTACATTAATTTATTTTTAATCCTCCCTCCCACCCCTTCTGCAGCTTTTGCCTCCTGTTGTAGCATGGACGTGCGCACCGCAATGAAGGATCTCCATCCATCACTCGTCCAAACACTCCGCTACATGGAGTGACTGGCGGGAGGGCGGCGGCGCACTGTGCTTCTCCTTCACTGGTCACACTGACGCTTTGAATGGAGGACACATGCAGAATTTAAAACATTCCTCCAAAACGTTGAGGTCAAAGTACTAAATCAGGCAAAGGCAACCTTCGGCACTCCAGATGTTTTGGACTACACCTCCCATGAGGCTTTGCCAGCATTATTGGTGTAAGAGAATTATGGGGGATGTCGTGCCAAAGGTTGCCTATGCCAGTACTATATTAAAAATGTTATCACCTCGCTGTCTAGGGAATAAGCCCCCAGACTGTTGGGTGTACTTTTCATTTGAAAGCCATGCTGCGGGAGGGTGGGTGTACATGTTCCTTGTTTACGGGGACACTGAAGGTTGGAAGCCATGACTGTAAGTTTACTTGTTCATGGTGTCTTGGCTAAACTCATGAAACCTTCTCTATCTGTATTGCTTACCTGTTGCTAAGCATGTGGGCAATGTATCTGAGGATATAAATATTTATACACTGTCCTCCAGATAATGAGACCTCATGAAATAAACAGCCGTCTGACACACAATATGGCCCTTTACGCGCAGGCTGTGCTAATACAGAGCTTGGCTCATTATACCGAGACCATAGGGGATTCTCCTGTCACTGTATAATATTAACCCTCTGAGTGCTTTGGGCACACGTAGGAGGGTAAAGATTACTGGATGGATTCAACTTACAGTATATAATGTCCTTACAGTATATATCTTTATATTTAAATGCCTTCTTTAGTGATATCCTCTCGAGCTACAAATCTGGCTGATATTGCAGCCCGTCCTAGCTTTTAAGGCTTTCATTAAACCAGTCTAAACCGCTGTATATTATCAGTCACTTAAAATGAATAGAAGTGGGTTTATCCATTCTCTCACTGGGACTTGTATAAGGAAGTAGGGGGAGGTCTAGAGGATAAGACCACAAATCAGGGATTTTATCCTGAAAACCCCCATATTGGGGACAGGGGACAAAGCCAGACTGTACTGCTGGGTCTGGGCCAGCTCACACGTCCCAACATTTTGACTGAAAAAAGAGCCACTTTAATTTTAGTGTGTGTGTGGTCAGACTGAGCTGCTCTGAGAAATTTGTACTGATTGTTACAACGATTGTAACCTGGAACAATGTATCTTTACTGTCGTTTAAAGACGTATTATTGCTGTGGAGCTCTGATACTCCCACACAAACAATATGGAGCTCCTAGAAAAGACAGCGGGATTGTCCCTCCTAAATAGGTAAACTTGAGAGGTGATTGTTTAAAAAAAAAAAAAAAAAAATGTAAACCCCAATTATCGCCATCTACCTTGTAACATACTGATTAACTACTCGCCTCTCCCAGTCACCACACGTTTTCTTCTGCATCTGGATGTTGGATGATCCACAGGATGAAAGGCTGGTTCAGAGCCTGAAATATCTGCAGCTTTGAGATGCCACAAATATCGCATTGATGTCCCTTTCCCCTGGATCAGGAACCGCTAAATGAAAAATTCAATTCATTCACACCCCTTTCCCTTCTGTAAACTATGAAGGTGACATAATCAATAGATATCGAGTGTCAGTTATCGATGGTTATATTTAACTGACTTGTATGCTTGCTTGACTACATTGTAAGCAGTTTATCTGTTTCTTTCAATGGTATGCCATGTGATGTCAGAACATGACTTCATCCTGTATGTGGGCATCTGTTGCTAGAAAACCCAATCTTACCCTTGTAAACATGTCTGGTTGGCACATGGGATCTTCATGACCTCCCTGGACTTTGCTTATTTGTAACAGCACTTCATATTGTACAATGCTTGCGACTATATTGCTACGTGGCAAATAATCCTCCTCCTGTCCATCTCTTCCTCCAGGGACCGGCTCCAGTGTCCTGTCTGCAGTACGGGACTTTCCCTCTTTATCGTGGCTCAACAAATCTAAGGTTGAAAGACACCTCCAGATCATCTCAGTGTTACAATGGGTCCTCAGCTTCCTTGCAATGGGTGAGTTTTCAGAATCTACTGCCACTACATGCAAACTGTCCTCCATTGAATTAAAGAGACTTGTTGGCTCAGGTCTGTATAAATATATCTATTGGCTAGTGGAGAATTATGGGAAATGTAGTCCGATGGTTGGGATGGAAAATGCTGAAGACTCGCATAACCTAGACCTCATGGAGTCTGTAACAGCTACAACTTATTGTAGTTCTGGGGTGTATAGTCAGTCCCTGCAGGCTTTTTAAATTCTTTTCAGAGAAAATGCAGTGTTTATATTAGTGTCTAGGGACACCACTAGATACCACTCCTGAGATGGCTACTAGAGGTACTGCAGTGTGACTGACATTAAGCACACTCTGCATGGACCTTGCTTCATAGGAATGCATTGATTCAATGCATCTCTGAAGAGATTCTGATTGGCCAGGGTGGTGGTTGGCTTTCTCTCCCTCCCTCCTTGGCTGAGATCCTCAGAATTGAATATCTCAATGGTCTCCTTTGGGTTGACATTATCCATTCTGATATCAGCCAAGGAGACAAATTAGGGGCATAGAAATCTAGAATGTGACGGCAGATAAGAACCATTTGGCCCATTTAGTCTGCCCAGTTTTCTAAATACTTTCATTAGTCCCTGACCTTATCTTATAGTTAGTATATAGCCTTATACCTATCCCACGTATGCTTAAACTCCTTTACTGTGTTCACCTCTACCACTTCAGCTGGAAGGCTATTCCATGCATCCACTACCCTCTCAGTAAAGTAATACTTCCTGATATTATTTTTTAAACCTTTGTCCCTCTAATTTAAGACTGTCCTCTTGTTGTGGTAGTTTTTCTTATTTTAAATAGTCTCCTCCTTTATTGTGTTGATTCCCTTTATGTATTTAAATGTTTCTATCATATCCCCCCCGGTCTCGTCTTTCCTCCAAGCTATACATGTTAAGATCCTTTAACCTTTACTGGTAGTTTTTTTTTTTTTTGTTTTTGTTTTTTTTATCCTGCAATCCATGAACCAGTTTAGTAGCCCTTCTCTGAACTCTCTCTAAGGTTTCAATATCCATCTGAAGATAGGGTCTCCAGTACTGCGTACAATACTCCGTTAGGTATCACCAGTGTTCTGTACAATGGCATGAGCACTTCCCTCTTTCTACTGCTAATACCTCTCCCTATACAACCAAGCATTCTGTTAGCATTTCCTGCTGCTCTATTACATTGTCTGCCTACATTTAAGTCATCAGAAATAATCACCCCTAAATCCCTTTCCTCAGATGTTGAGGTTAGGACTCTATCAAATATTCTGTACTCTGCCCTTGGGTTTTTACGTCAAAGATGCATTATCTTGCACTTATCCACATTAAATGTCAGTGCCAGCGCTGGTAGACCTGTGCATCACTAGAAATGAGGTCAGGTTTTTACTAGACTTAAGGGGGGCAAGGGGGCTAAATAGCTGGCTTAACACTATAGGGTCAGGAATAAACATCTGTTACTGAGCCTACAGTGTTCCTTTAAATTTAATTCTGTATTCTCAAAGCATTTGTATTTGTCTCTAACAGGTGTTGCCTGTACAATAATCCTTGCATATGTCTTCTGTACGGACTGCTGGCTGATCGCAGCTTTGTACCTGGCATGGCTGGTGATTGATTGGCAGACCCCCAATAAAGGTAAGTGTTTTGGGTTATCTTGCTAACCAATACACATGCAAAAAATAAAACCTTCATTAGAGATTTTTTTTTTTTTTTTTAATTATATTATTTACATTTAGACTAATGGGTTGCCAGGGATTTACCTGTTGAGTCTCAGTCATTGAATAGGATTCACAGGTAATGATGTGCCCAGTTCTGGATTAGAAGGCATTTGAATGAATTGGGAGACACAAGTTTTGAGGATGTGGACAACTAGTTGCTCGGTTCATGTCGTCTTAATAAGACGCTATCCTTTACAGATGCGCTTAGAGAATTATTTGGCTTATTCACATGAGCTTACTTCTAACTGTTATCTACATCAGACGCTTGCCTTTAGATTCATACAAAAAATGGGTTGACCCATATCCCATGACACTCTAGCCAAAGGATGCAGACTGTCATTTCTCCAGCATACCCCCTTCCCAAAAGGCAGATATTGATATGGTATAGGCCCACAAGGAATCACAATTCTCTGTTGCTGTGGGGAAAAAGGTAAACCAATCTGTAACCTCCTCTCTTAGGTGGGAGGCGATCGACTTGGGTTCGTAACTGGGCCGTCTGGCGGTACTTCCGAGACTACTTTCCAATAAGGGTAGGTCTAGTTATTTCCTTGCCTTTGTGGAAATTGAATAATTAACCAATTCGTACTAACAAACTCTGTTAACAAACATATCATCGTGCTGTGCTGGTATTGGTGTAGGCAAAGCCATATCTGACTTTACTTAATACATGGGTTATGAATTCAATTTCCCAGAATTCCCGTTCTGTCTGAGCATTATAGGAATGTAATTCTTAACTCTCAGGGGACAGGGTCTCAATCTCCCCTTGGACTGTTGCAAATTTGGTTGTAGATTATGGTAAATATAAATATACTGTATAAAAACCAAAATGCTTTCTCCACCTAAAGCTAATGGAGCAAATGCTGAAAAAATAAATTTAATCTAAACTGGCCTCTTATATCATTCAATCCCCAATATGTAACTCGTGCCCTCGTGATGCTTTGGTTTTGATGAGCCTCTTAATCTGCATAATTGGTTGCAAAACAAATACAGCTGCCTTGTGTTCCCCTGGCATTGGTCTTGATAAGAAACAAGGAAAGATAGTTGAGGTCAAAGTCACACTTTGTCCTCATTTCTACCCAGTAGCCGAAATCCAGTATTCCAGCACAGTGTGTGGGTGTCTATTCCCTTAGCTGTAAAGAATCTCATTCAGTATATAAATCACTCACAAAATCTTAATCTGATCCGGTATTGTGTGTTTGGAAAAATTCTAAACCGGGATGTTTACATGGGCCAACTCAAGTCACCCTATATAAACTTTACACAGGGTTGGCACTCACAAAGGTATTCCCTGGTTTTACCCCTTATGGCCATGCAGTGAAACAAACTCCTTATTTAAAGCCCAGCAATGGGATACAGGATGTCGCACAAGCAACTCTATATAATTATTCTGAAACATACAGAGGCTGCCCTACTGTACTAAAGTGCAGTCATCAAAGAGTGATGGGAGTTTGAACACAGGGCTAGTGTGTGCCTACTCGGAAGTCTAGAACTGCATTTTTGAGGAGATTTTATACCTGACGCATCATAAGGTAATGCGTGTGGCTCACTTCAGACAGGCAAGCTGTTTGTTAGGACTTTGACTCTTAGCAGATTCCTAAGATGTTGCACAATGCTGGCCTTCGCCTCTCGTGGCTCTGGTACAGCTGATATGGGTAATAAAAGCAGGTGTCAGCAGGCCATAACATGACCAAAGGGCACATATGACATCCTAGTCTACAGGATTGTTCAAAACCTGTGACATTGTAATGTTATGCACTACATTCACAGAACGACCTTTAAACCTGCAATGGGGTTAACCAATGGGTAACTCAGCCACTGGCATTGGCTTGGTAAAGCATCTCAAGCACTCTGCCACCCCTTGCTAACACTTTGTGACCATTTAACAAATCCTGTTACACTTAATGTCATGAATACCTGAACAGAAATCAATTCTGTCTGATACTCCTTGTGTCTAGTGAAAATCTAACTATCCATGTTTCTCTTCCCATCAGCTGGTTAAAACTCACAACCTGCTCCCTAGCAGGAACTATATATTTGGATATCACCCGCATGGCATAATGGGCCTGGGAGCATTTTGTAACTTTGGCACGGAAGCCACTGGCGTCTCCAAAAAATTCCCTGGAATAAAACCTTATCTTGCAACGCTAGCCGGGAACTTTCGGCTGCCAGTTCTGAGGGACTACTTAATGTCAGGAGGTAAGCGGTATTTTATTTTTTATCCTTGAAGTCCTTTCTATCGGTCTAGTGCTATACTAGTCTGCTTGTCTTTATTTCTAATGTAAATTCTGGAGCAGCAATAATGTAACTATTTAATCTGATTTATAAAGGCACAGCATGCTGGGTACCATGCAGACCATTGATACCGCTACCTGACCTTGACAAAGCAACCATTGGAATGCTCTAGACTGGCATGATTGGACTAATGCCTTGGAGGATAAATAACTGCAGCTATTTCTGGCTTGTGAAGTGAGCCTTAAAATCCACTTTGCATTTTATTAAAGGGACACTATAACAAATATACAAAATCTACCTTTAAAAATGGATTACCGAGCTTCCTTTGTATATAGGGGAGAAAATTGAAGGAAATCATTACTTTTCTGTAAGCCAGTGCTTTGATCCCTCTCGGCAGTCCAGTCCTCCCATTATAGAGACCTTATCCCTGCACTTCAGCCTCTGACTACTTCCCATACAGGAGCAGAAGTCAATCGCTGTGAGTGACATCAAATACTTCATAAATTCCAATCTTAAGATTGAAGTGACTATACCTTCTCTAGGACCCTCTGGAAGTGTTAAAGTTTCTCAACTTTTTTTCCTGATCCCCAAGAAAAGGGGTTGTTAACTCTTGTTGCGTTTATTTTTGTGTTTTTTTTTTGTTTTTTTTTTTTTTTAAACTGCAGATTCATGATCTACTTGTCTTTCTCCCCTCTAGGGATATGTCCAGTGAGCAGAGATACCATTGACTATATTCTCTCTAAAAACGGCACGGGGAATGCCGTCGTTATCGTTGTCGGAGGAGCTGCTGAATCCCTTAACTGTGTGCCAGGGAAAAACGCTGTCACTCTAAAACAGAGGAAAGGCTTTGTCAAGATTGCTTTGCAACATGGGTAACTACTTTTTTTTATCTTTTCCATGATGGCTAACCTTGAGACCATAAATCCTTTCTGGACTAAATTTCCTATGATGCTCAGCTAGCGTTTAGAGTCTAAAAGCTAACTGAGCATCATGGGAAATGTAGTCCAGAAAGAATTTATGGTGTGAGTTAGCCATCACTGCCCTAGAACTGTCAATGTATTGGATATTTAAGCTGAGTAGTGATGTCCCGAACCGTTCGCCAGCGAACATAGCGTGTTCATGAAAACACATGATGTTCGGTCCGCCCCTATTCGTCATGGAGGTGGGAGGGTCTGGGAGGGAGGGTATGCTGTTGATTGGATGGAATGTGTCTGCTGACTGTGAGGTACAGGGTCAAAGTTTAATCAATGATGCCAAATAGGGGGTGGACAGGTTCCCGGCGAACTGTTCAGGACATCACTATAGCTGGATAGACCTGGCCACAGAACTGACACTGCCCTGCATTCTTATTACCTCCTAAATTCCATGTAGGAACTGAAACATCCCAGACACCAGTAAGCAAGGACTTGCTCGTATTAGTATTGCTATTGGTAATATGCCAGAGCTCCATTCTGTTTCTGTAGAGATTGAAAACTGGAGCCTTTCTTCATTCCTCCTGCACTAGCTGATAAAGAAGTCTATCTTGGTGGGTGCTCTTGTTAGCAGAGAGGGCTCCAGGTACACTACAGGGATTCTTTGCAGGCTGCAATAGCAGCTTAAGTTGTAAGAAAATCTGCATTGTAAACATACTTGGCATAGCTGTACATGGCCATGAACTATTGTCATTAAAGTGGAATTGATTCCCTTGTATCTGGCTCTTAGTTTATTTCTACTTATTTTGTAGAGCTGATCTTGTTCCCGTTTATTCATTTGGTGAAAATGAAGCCTATAAGCAGATGGTGTTTGAAGAAGGCTCCTGGGGACGATGGATACAGAAGAAGTTTCAGAAGCATGTGGGATTTGCTCCATGTGTCTTCCATGGATGTGGATTCTTCTCAGAGGACAGCTGGGGTCTGGTGCCTTACGCAAAGCCGATTACGACTATCGGTATGTTGACATGATCTCACAGTAACGACCTAGTTGGCATAAAATATGTGCAACTTGAATTTCAATCAACTATTACACTTGGCATAAAGTGAGCTGTTTAATACAGCAGATAAAAAGCTCACAAAACTATAGGCAACTTTACTGCTTGTTCCCGTAATATACAATATGGAGTGTGCTAGAGCCTAAAGGCTACCTGTCTTCTCTTAATTATCTGCTCTTTAAATTGTTTATCTATGGACTATGCTTGTAGATTTGCCAGCAAATGCATTAATTTGGGGGAAACAGATTTTTATAAACCTGAAAATAAAGGGTGGACTGGAGGTGGCTGTTACACAAGCATTATATCCATGAAGTGGAGGTGATGAATTGGCAGGATGGAGTAACTATCTTACACTGCACATCGTATCTGATATAAAATTATATTTAGGGCTGATTTTTAGCAGAACCTAAAGTCATGGCATGTTCACATGAACAACGGTCTCTTACTTGGTATTCTCTAATATAGTGTGTAGAATATTAACTTTTGTAAGTATTTCCTATCTCCCATCTTGCTGTTTCCATTGCTGGATTGTGTCTGGATGGCAACTGTATCTCATACTTACTATAAGCTACCCTGTCTGAAGTGGCTTGACGTGGACCTAACTTGACCCTTGTATTCAGTTTGTTGAATAAAACTCTTTATCTTTATTCCCCTGCAGTGGGTGAGCCAATCACAGTTCCAAAGACAGACAATCCGACCCAGAAAGATGTGGACTTCTATCACACCATATACCTCAACTCCCTCCAGAAGCTGTTTGACAAGTGGAAGACCAAGTTCGGCCTTTCTGAGACTGATGTGCTGGAAATTAACTGATGGGCTCCAAGTAGACTATCTCTCTATTTTTGTCAGAATGTATTAGTGGATACACTTTACGGTGTTCTTGGTTGTTGGAGCCTGTTGATGTAGCATTCCCATTTCAGACACTCTGCCTCCATAACAGAACCTTAGTGTTTTCTTAAGCCTTACGGCTTCCAATGCAGATCCTTGTTAGACGTACTGATTGTATCATGGTTCTCGTGTCTGGATTTCACTTTATGCATCGTGAATGTATTCTAAACTCCTGAGCTGCTATTGCAAGTTAATCTGTACCAAATCTAAATTCCACTTGGTAGCTGCAAGGAATTCAGAGGGTGCATGTTTAAACTAGCAACTGCTATCGGAGTAGCAGTTTGTGAAAAGGTCCAGGACCTTAGTGTAAATGCAAGAACCAATTGACTCTTAAAAATATTACTTTTTTTTTTAACACACTGGCTGTAAGCATGGTACATCCTAGGACTGTAAGCAAGCTATAATTCAAACAAGTCACTGTCATGACTTGTAGTCAGCCTAACCTTGCTTTAGACATTCACCTGTCCAACAAGGATAGGAAAACTGGCTCTCCAGGTGTTGCTATGAAAACACTAATAAATCTATAAACTATCTGTTAATGTCTCATCTCTCTAAGGGAGACTTTTTTTTAATTTATATTAACATTTATTTTAAAGCACAACCAATGCAATGTTTTTTTTTGGGGGGGGGGGGGGGGGTGGGTTGTCCCTCTTTCTAGGGTATGAAAACAAATAAACAAATCGTTTTTTGCCCACCATTCAGCTGGATGAATGTCTTTAGTCTAACTGAGCTTTAAAAAAAATCAGTATTAAAGTGATTTTTAAACAGGGCAGGGTCCTTGAGTACAATCTCTTTTCTGATTTGTACATATAAAGTGTTTAAAATGTTTTACAAATTATTAATCTGTGTGTGTGTATATTAAGCATCCATCCTGTGATTGTTCAAATGCAGAGTCTCCCCGTGTGTTTACATGACAAATTGTACAATGTGTGATATTGGGGGAGGGGGGTAGTATAATGCATGTTTTGGGGTACAGTATAAAGGTGCAATGATGGCTCCTGTCTAAACTGAATATATCAAATTAAACCTGTACCAAGAACCTCTAACGGGAGCTAGGAAATCTAATTGTGGGAATTCTCATTAGAGGCTTCTACAATGTGCCTTGTGAAGTAAATGACTGTCCCCTCAGATCTGCACCCCCAGGATAAGACACATTATTGCTGTACTATCTTTGTTTTGTACGGGTGAATGTATAAAACTGGATTAAATCTTTTTTTACAAAAATCTTAATGTGTCATTGAACCTATTGAAGTGTTTGTCATATATAAAGAAAATTCTCCCTAAATGTAATAAATTGACTATGGCATTGCTGTTACAACTAAACATCTAACGTAAAATGGCCAAGAAAGGTTAAGCACAACAGAGGAAATGATGGTTGCTAAGCAATAAGAGCATAGTTATATAAGGTGACAAACATGTGGCCATAAGGTTCAGCCTTCCTCACTTTTTTATATATATATATATATTTTTTTTTAATCCAAAAAAGTAGTTTTAAGCACTTCTTCAAATTGTGCAACAAACTAGGAAAAGTGTCATTGACCTCGGAATGCCACAAAGATTTACTTTGCTCTAGAAGCGATTGTGCTACAATTGAAAAATTAGTCTTGAATTGGTTTTTGCGAGTATGGATCAAACTGCTATTTAAATATCTTTACAGACTCTGATAAAACCACTTCAGGCAGAGAATTATTTTTAATTTTTTTTTTTCTAAACACGTGTACTATGTATAGTTCGGTTTGTGAATAATTTCCAGGCAGTGTTTTGTATTGGCCCTGGATATAATTGCATAATGTAAGATCATGGTGTCAGGTGGGATTTTGCTTTGTACCTGAAACTGAATACGATGTCTTTGTTGCGCTAAGTCATTTTACACTGAACATCAAATCTTATTCGAATGGTACTTTAGCCATCCCCTTGGTGACCAGTGATGTACCAGGTACATCTGCCAAAAAACATTCGTTAAAGACCTGGTGGATGTACCTGGTACGTCACTTAGAATATCAGGACTTGCCTGATTGCTGGCAATTTCCCCATCGCGATCCTGGAGTCTGCCTGGCAGCTTAAGCAGACCACCACTGCGTGATCCAGCCCATGTGGTCACAACTTGAGGGACCTGCCAGACAGCCAAGAGATTTTAATTGACAAGGCCTATATTTAACCGTACCTCTCGAACACCATAACCTTTACATGGGGGGCATTGTTATATTTTGGGAGACTTCACTGAACACAGGAGTGTTTAAACCGTAACACTTATCACAATGAAATTGCCAGTAAAAGTGCAGTTTTGTGTATTTAAAAAAAAAAAACAACCTAAGTTTGGAAAGCATTTGTAGCTAAGGGGCCACTACAAAATACTGGACTTACCTGATTTTTTTGAATACCCTGGGTTGTCTCCTTTTTCAAATGACCCTGTAACTCTCCAAATCACCATAAAACCTGTACTTGAAGGCTACTGTTGTACTCGTGAGACATTACTCTACACAAATTTTGAGTTTTAGAGCAGTAAAATGTATTATACTGACAATATCCTTGGTGAAATGGCAGTTTGTGTGGTTAAAAAAATTAAATCAAGTGTATAAATGCTAATTTTGGCCAGGGTTTGTGGCGAGTAAAGACTGGACATATACCGTGGGTTGTCTTCTTTTACAAATGGTATGTCTTGATGGGGTTAATTAAATTTCTGGGCTGCCATACCATCTCAAAGGAAATATAGGCCCGGCAACTTCAATGAGCAAACTGGTTACTAAGGGGTTAAAGGTACACTTTAGTGCTTTAGCTTGTAGGATTTCCCCTCCTCCCCCATCCTTTTCATTTTACAAAGTGCATATTATAACAATTTAATAAAAATTAACATTCGTTTTAATTAAATGCATGTGTTTTCATTGGGGCGGAGATGTATATGTATAATATCTAAAAAAAACAACCTTTTGTCAAAATGCATTATTAGTGATTTGAAGTTGCAATGTTGCCTAGAGTCCTGTGTGGGCTAAGCCGTGTCATTGGTGTGTCCTTAGCCAACCCAGATTGCCTGGCTAATGTAACTTTCATAGTGCACAATGTCAGTCGTTGGCTGAGAGGTCAGAATCAAATGAAGTTCTCGATTTCCTGCTGCATTACTTGAGTTTAGGAGCCTACTGCTATAAATTAAATGAACACTCGACTCTGGAGCATCTAACAGACTATGCTTTCTGCATGGGGAATAATTAGGGGGTCCCCTATCTGTCAACATAGTGACATACCTGCTGCACCTGAAAGCCCCCACTCCTTAATCACCGTCTGCGCCAAAGTAAAATGTTAAGTCTCTTGGCGTGCCAAGTGTGTGTATTAAATATATTTATGTGCTTGTGTTATGTATAGGTGTAATGGCGGCTTTGGGAGGGCATGTATGGAGGATACATCCATCCATCGCTTTCGTCTCTCAACCAAATCTATACCACCCCACATCACCATCCTGAGCAGCAGAGCGTTTTAAAAGATGCAGGCCAGTAATGAGAATCACTTCATTGGCACTGCCCAAAGGAGCAGACTCACTTCATTGGCACTGCCCAAAGGAGCAGACTAGCCTGGAAGGTCATCCTGGTATAAATGCATGCCGGGCTGCTTGCCAATCACACAGGCCATCCAACTAAGCATGGACTAGGCAGACAGGGCTCTTTCAGCACTCCGAGCTTGGCGCTTGTTCGAAACTGTCCCTGGTGTCCAC